>NC_035449.2:58944818-59244818 GCF_002127325.2 Helianthus annuus | reverse complement strand
CCCTATCCTTCTCGATCGCACACAGCCAGGAGCAAATACTGGCTTCTTTTTTTTATCAAGTTTTATTGTAAAATTACACTTTTAGTCCCTTGTCTATTAAAGGGTGTTCAATGGTTATTTCCCATACTAACTTAGTTACTTTCAACTACATAAGGGGTTTTAACTTATTATTATTTATAGGACTTTCAAAGTGGTAAAAATCTATATTTACCACTCCTTACTATTAAAATATTAGGATTAAATTATTATATCATGTCATACGAAATTTGGGGTGTTACAAGTCTACCCCCCTTAAAGAAGGTTTCGTCCCCGAAACCTGATTACATACCTTCTGACAGGTCTACCTGTATCCCTTCGTAATTACATACCTCGAATTTCGACAACATGCTTTCATTTGATCATCCATCATGTTGAATCGGTCATTATTACTCTAAAACTTGTCTAATACACTTGGTAAATCAATCTTGCATGATTCAATGCTATGCTATCCTATTACATTATTCCATGATCATCGTTCATTTGTTCAAGTTGATTTCTTAAAACTTATCTGACAGATTATTCATTCCCGCATACCTCTAACATCTACTTAGGGGAAATAATTATCATAATATTCATACTTGTTCATTCTTATTCATTCATATTAATTCACAAATCAAACATCATTCAATAGTTTCTAACTATTTAGTCTCTACATACTCCCCATCCTCCAAGGCCAATATCAAGCAAAATTTTTTTCATGTCATTTGCTTGATAGTTCTTTTCGTACTTTTCTTGCAATACCTTCGTATAATCTTTACCCAAGACTATTATTTCTTCCACTGATAATCTATCATAACTGCATGGTTAACCACAACTTAATGTATACATTTATACAAATCGTATACATACTATCCTGCTCTAACCTCTTTACCGTCTATCCCAAGGATACAATGTCCAACATGAGTCTTTAATCATGCTATCAATATGATCGTGTAATCAATACTTACATTTAAGCAACTCACATTACATTCGAGGTGTCATACCCAGCTATACTTGTTATCACATTCCATAGTCGTCATACATACGTCATTCCCTCCAGCAATTGTAATACTAAGGAAATTACCCAACATTGTACCTCAAATGTTGGGATTGAACCCTACCAGAGGAACAGATAATGTAAAGCCAAAAAAGGATCACATCAGTGGACTAACAATAAGCAGCAGCCTACACTTTGCTTTCCCCTTGACAGTGGTATTCTAACAGATGATGGATCTTAAGTACTGCTCACTACAACAACTGATGAACCAAACACTGATGAAACTCTAAAGAACTGCTGAAGACAAACACTGTTGCTCTATCTACTGCTGTTTTCTAAGTACTGCTGAAAGACACAAGCACTGCTCATTCAAAGACTGATCACCTTTGAAGAAAGCACTGAAGTTCAACATCAGTGCTCAGGCTATAACAGTGGAATGTGAAGCAGTTGTTATCTCTTGTTTTGTATTTTACTTATAATCAGTTGTTAACATCAGTAGTTTGTATAGAACAGTTTTTGTAGATTGTTAGGTTGTTAGATGTCACTATCATGGTGACGTCAGCTGAGATGCTTCAGTGGTTTGGTTTGCCTATAAATGGAGCAGTACCCTGTACTGTTACATTTGATTGACTGAGTGGATTCTTCTTCTTCTTCAGTCCAATCCTTTCATCTTGTGCAACCAACCTTGGAATATCAGGCTGAGGGGGAGCTTAGTTCTGTAAACATGCTGTAATCATTTGTTTTGTATTTCAATCAGTCAACTTAATGAAAAGCATTTGTTTATCAAACTATTTTCTTCTTTGATTGTGTTTACAAAGTTTGTATCCATTTCCGCTGCACTTTATATCATTTCATATATTCTGACTGTTCAATTTATACAAACAAACACAATCATGAGAGCCTCCAATCCTAACAAGTGGTATCAGAGCCTGGACAGTCAAATTCGATCTAACAATCAATTTGACATAACAGTTTAGGTCATAATTCATTGATACTAAGATTGGTCGTATTTTAGTTGCAAAACAGAGTAACGAGAAATCATGTTCAAAATGATGACTCAAAAGCTCTGTAAAACAACCAAGATGTCATAAGATTCACAAATCTCATACAACTGATGATGTCATGCACAAATCACTCATAGTTTCCAGATCTGAAAACTTATCTGGTAACCATGGTGTGCTCATCTTCATTCAAAATTGATTTCAACTGTTGTTATGAAATTTGTGATGTTTTCATATTTTACACTAAAGTATGCACCTCAGATCAACAAAACCTATGTTCATCTAAACACTAGTGTTCTGCTGACATAGAAAGAGGGAAATAAAGCTTTAGTCAAAATTTCTTATGTGCTCAAAGGCAAGTTGAGAATCCTCAAATGGACCAAAACAACTTTGCCAAAACACATTAAGAAAATAAGATGTCAAAACAGTCCAACTCATACGTAATGTGAGATCTGCAAATAAAACATGTACAAATGTGGCCAGATCTCTCAAAACATTACTTCAAAATGATTCTGGACTAAGTTTGTTCAAAATAAAATCTCCCAGTGAGTATTTGTGAACATGTGAATGGAAAGGGTAAAAGGGAAAAGGGAAATGAACAAATCTCAAGTGTGGTTATCTCAAAACTTTTGAATCCAAAAGAAAAAGAGGATAAGCATAAAACACTTATGAGGTCAAAGTTTGGGTAGACAGTAGTCATCATGCAACTAAGTGCTTTCATCAAATACAGGAATTGTTCAGGTAACTATGGCATCTCCAGTGATTGTCCTTAAAAGAAGAATTACAATCAATTGTCAAGAAAATGACCCCAAACAATGGTCAAAATAACTTGAGAATGACATGATCATGAACTTATTTGAAAAGCTGTCAGGTCCTTTTGATGATTTTCAAAACTTCCTTTAATTTTTTTAAGGTATTTTTCTCTAAATAAAACCAGATATATATATCACCTTTTACAAAATATATTTTGTAATTTTACTCATTTTTGATAGTAAAAGTTCATCTCTGGTCAGGATGCAATTTCCTTATTTTTGTGTGAAATTACTATCCTTAAATCTGATCAAAAGGAAATGGCACACATATCAAGGTCATGTTAAGCTCAAGTTTGGTTGTCACAATTCAAAAATTGATTGCAAACTGATTTTGAACTACTGAGATACTCATGTTCTAGTTCAAGTAATTAGACACAAAATGAGTAGCTTTAGTAGAAATGTCTTCATCATCTGGGATGCTAAACCACTGTCTGGAATAATAGACTTTTGGCAAAACATTGAACAAGAGTTTCTATAGATGACTGCTGGCAATTTAATCTTGATAATGTACATCTAAAATGTATTTTGTTAAGAATAGCATTTCTGGTGCTCAACAGATGTTAGATAAGATATTGTGCTTTCACAAGACAAAATCAATTCCTACATCTGAACAAGCAGATGCTAAAATTATTTGTCAAAAGTCAAAACACTGTTGCACAAACAGTTGTTATACAAATGATCCTCATTATTGTCTTTAACCACTGTTGTACCTTAAATGCTGTTGTGCTTCAACATCTGCTCTCTAAAGTCTGTCCACTGCTGATAGTCAACCTCTGTTCTTGCAAAAACACTGATGTTTAAAATCATTGTTCCATCCACTGATACACCCACCGCTTCATTTCATTACCGTTGTAACTGCTGATGCTTGATCCATCAGTGGTTGTCAAAACAACTGTCCTCCATTATTTACTGTAACACCTCGAAAATTCATGTCCAATAATGTATTGACACGTGTCATAAGCTTTGAACGTGTGAAAGATTACGTATGAAGGACTAAAGTTGACAAACAAGGAAAGTTTGTGAATATAAGGGTTCAAAATGTCAACAACGGATAAATATATCTTTCAATAACCCTATATGATGTTTATATCCTTAAACGAATAAATCATGGATCATACGAAGCTAATTGTGAAAGAAAGTGAGGAATTACAAACTGCAGGGGCTAAATGTGTCAACATGTTTAAAGTATACCTCTGAGTGATCTTTTAGCAGACCCGAAGCTTTGTAATGATAAATTATACTCACTAGAATGTGTGATAAAAATTTCACAAGGTTTCGATTAAGTATGAGAAAGTTATGACAATATTCGTATGCGAGGGATTAAAAGCGTCAATATCAAAATTTACTACTTTTCGGTGAACGTATGAATAACCGGGGACTAAACAAAGTTGGTTTATGACTTGGGGTTCTTAAAAGTCAAGTTTGGGGGTTTATAGTGCAAGAAACCACCTTAAAATCAAGTTTGGAAGGACCAGGGACCAAAATTGCAATTTTTGAAACTTTGTAACCGGATCAGAGGGGCCACGCGGCCCGCGTAAGATCTTATGAATCCTGAAGCGGGCTGCCTGGGACTACCAGATGCAGAAAATCAGGACAACTGGCTGTTAAAGCTTTGTAACCGACTTAAAATGGTTGTTTTTGATTCTATGGGCTTGTTTGCTGGTATATTAAGGCCTAGGGACACTTGTAATGATCCCATATCATCCATAGGCCTTGTTTGGCATGATCTTGATGATCAAAGAAGCCTATATAAGGGCCATGATCTTGGGTTCTTGATTGCTCATTCATTTGGAACTTCACAACTCTTTGCTTGGAGGTTCCTGGAGCTCAAGGCTCATCCTTAGTGGTCATTAGTCGTGCTTAGGACTATTGTAAGTATGCTTATCCTCTTTTAATCCAGTTTTGCTTAGTTTATTAGCGTTTGGTCAAACCGTCGTAATTAAGATTTGACTTCGTCATTAATCTTAATTGCGCCAGTCAAAATTTAATTTGAAAGTACCTATGAGTTGGTAATTATGTGGGCATTAAATCTTTAAAAGGTCACCCTCTGATTCCCACTCTAATTAGGTCAATTGTCGAGTCAAACTTGATTATAAAAAGTCAACAGAAAGCTAAATTTCAAATAAATGCATAATTAGCAATGTAGAAGCTATGCAACCTGTTTTGACATTAATATAACTTGGTAATTAATGTAAGAACATGTCTAAACATGTTCAACTCGACAATTTTCAGTTTAGGCTCGGTTCGGGACCGAAAGACGCATAGTTTGACTTATGCTTTGACTTTCAGTTCTGACCCGTTTGTGCGTGATTTAGGAATGCCTTAGAGCTTTGCTAGGACCAAGTTACCTATAAGTATAACCTTCTGTGATTATACAACTTGGTTCATTAGTTATCCAATTTATATGCATGTTTCCGTTAATCGCCTAAATGTTGACTATTATGCCCTTATGACCTTAAAACATGAATTTTGAAAATATGAAAGAGTAGAAACCATTGGTACTGATTTATAAACTTGTACCTAAAATTTGACATCAGTTTGAGGTCTAGATTAAGAGTTACGCTCAATAGCGTAATTAGAAAGCTTTTTTTTTTGGGTAAGGGTTACCCCGATGAATTTTTTAAATGAACCAATAAGAACAAGGGTGTGTCAAAGCACACACCAACTAGGCTTGGCATACCAAGCCTAGAAGAATAATCAAACAACCAACAAAACAAAAACAACCACACAACGTATCAAGACCTAGACACAACCACGGCCAAACAACACGACCGAAAACTCTATACTAAACAAAACTTCTAGCCCGGATCAGGATGATCATCGTTGCTGTCATTAATCTTCCAGATGCTGAAAATCCTCCTCCTAGCCGATTCTAGCCGAAACTTGAACCCCATTAGTCTTAAACGAACCGAGCTTTTAATCCTCTCCGCAACTTGTGTCTCCGTCAAATGAGATGAGCTAAAAAGCCGACTATTCCGCTCTTACCAAATATAATAGGAAGCCGCAGCAATTACCAGTTTACATACGATATCATCCACTTTCTTAGACTTGGAAGATTGATCAATCCAACCCATTAAGGAGTGCCATGTATTATCAACACTATCTAGATTCACCATGCTCTTCACATTTGTCCAAACTTTGTTCGCAAAGGCACATTGAAAAAACAAGTGATCTCGACTATCTCTACCATTTTTACACAACGGGCAACACATAAGGTTAAGATTTGTTGCACTCCCAGCTTCCCAAACCGCTAATCGATCCTGAGTCTTCAGTTTGTTCTTAATGACCAGCCACATTTGAAAAGAGTGCCGAGGAACACATTGAGAGAACCAAACCATATGAGCCCAGTTCGCAATGTTATCCCTGTTTCGAATCGTGTTCCATATTTGAGCTGCTTCAAAGTCACCAACATTACCATCCAAATCTTTCCAAACCAAACGATCAAAGTCATTTTCAACCAATTGACGCGTTTGAATAGTTATTAGAACCGGAAACAAATCAAACCAAGCTTGGGGCCATCTCCAATTCCCATTCGCATCAATTACATCCGCAACCGACAACTTCAAATTAAAACCTGCATTTGCTATAGCACGAGGAGTAATAAATGAGCGCAATGGACTTACATGGCACCAATTATCGCTCCAAACATTTGCTTGCATACCACTTTTGAGCAAATACCAGATGAAAGGTCTCATAATACTCCGAATGGACAAAATTTTCCTCCATCCCCGACTTATACTACCCCGACAAGGAACCTCCCAAAAATTCCTCCCTTTAAGTTTGTACTCATGAATCCATTGCACCCAAATAGAGTCACGTTTACTTATAATACTCCAAATATGTTTGACCATGAGCGATTTATTCACATCCGAAATGGATTTAATGCCCAACCCCCCCTCTTCTTTAGGCAAACAAACATCTTTCCAGGCAACTTTAGCACGGATTTTACCCTCCGAACCCGCATTCCACAAAAATCTACGAATTCTTTTCTCTAGCTCATTGATAACACGAGTGGGGATAATGAAAACAGAGGCCCAATATATATGCAAAGATGAAAGTACCGAGTTAATAAGTTGAAGCCGGCCAGCAAATGATAACGTCTTCGTCATCCAATTAACAATACGCTCAATAAGGACTGCTTTTTAGTAATTAAAAGGCATAATTAGCATATAGCCTATCTAAACCCAATTTTTAATGCCAAACTTTATACCTGCGGATGTAAAATAATATTTTGGGATTTTTGGAGATTTTTATTTATTTTTAGGCTGATCGTAACCTAGAGTTCTAAGCTTAAATCGGTAGTTGTCGGTTTTGCCCTTTTAAGCCATAAAATGAGTTTTACCAAACCTTTTGGAACCAAACTTTTTTCTACTGATCTAATATGATGGATAGAGTATTTCAAGCCTTCTGGAATAGTAAAAAATATCAGCTTCCCTTTAAGAACCCGAAAATAGCTCGAAATCGCCATTTTAAGCATTTTAAGCGTTTTAAACGCATAAGTATGTATTAAAACCATATTAGACATATAAGACTTGATACCTACTGATGTTTTAAGTAAATTCCTATACTTTAGCAGTAAGTAGAAATTTTGAAGTCAGATTTCCAGATTTGACCTTTAAACCTTAAGTGAAATTACCAAAATGCCCTTTTGGAGCATAGTATGGTTAGAAATGATAAATTTCACATATAGGTTATACCCTACTGATATAAACTAGTAAATTAAGTATTTTTACTAATTACATCAGACCCAAAACTCAGAATTATATTTAAACTCTTTTATAACCTTTTAAATGACCAAAATACCCTTGTGGGGCATTAATTGGTTCTAAATTCGTTATGGGCATAATAGAAGATATCTTACTGATGTCACAACATATTTAAGGCATATTAACTTAGGAAACTTGTATATGACTCTTATGGTTACTCGTTACGCACTTTTCGCGTTCGGATCAGCGTGTGTAATTAATTTGCATATATTAGCCAAAACGGGTCAAACCATATCGTTTTTGTCTCAAAATCCAGAATGTGTTTTAAGTTACCCATATTAAACAAGTATGCAAGCTTGTCGGGCCAAAATCACATTCTAAACCGGTCTTCGCTTTATCATGTGTTATGGACCGTGTCTTCCTTTTGAAAACTAACTGGTCTAAGTCTAAGCTTAATTAAAGACCCGTTAGGATTCTAATAGGTTATTAAAAACCTCCGTTCCAGATTAGGAGCCCAGTAAAAGATACGTGCACTTGCTGTATTTGATTTATACATTGCTCAGGTAAATACTCTTAACTTATTTTCCCTATACGGGCTTGGGATACGGTACTATAAAAGTACCGCTTGGTCAGGTGTATGTAGTCATTTAAATCGTATTGTGATTGATGTATTTACATAACCTGTTTGATATGTATTATTTGGTGTATGGCCCTTGGGGGTTAAATGACCATGTCCCGGATATCCTTGGCATCATTCATAGAAATGGCCACGACCTAAGCACGGGGTGTAGGCGTACACCTGACAGTTGCATTATGTAAAAACTGGTATCCCACTGTAAGGAATCAACCTTGTGGGCATTATACCTGTGGCGTGTCAGTTAACTTAAGTCCGGCCTTGCAACCGGCCCTAATGGACGACAAATGAGTAAAACTGTATACAAGATTATTTTGAATAATTGTCCCAAGTTATAAAATATATTTTTGCCTAAGTGCATTCAAATCAATTTTCTAAACATTTTCAAAATGAGTCAGTTAAGTTGTATTTACCAGTGCAAACTGACGTATTTTCCAAAAAGGCTAAGTGCAGGTACTATACGTAATAGGCTGGCTACTCCAGGCATCATTACTCAAGTCTCGCAAGCTTTAGATGTCAAAGTCTATTGAACAAAGTTTCCTTTTTATTTGATCCGCCTATGGACCTGTTTCGACTGTTTTGTGATACTTAAACATTACAATTTATTCAGTTGAAATGAATCTATATCTTTTGCTTCCGCTGTGCATTTATATGTTGTGTTGTTTGACTATGATGATATCAACTACGTCACGATACTCCCCACCGGGCCCACCGGTGACACGTGGAAATTTGGGGGTGTGACAGGTTGGTATCAGAGCCAACACTGAGTGAATTAAACACTAGCCTTTTGTGTTTAATCTCAGTTACACAATTGCACATTCTTGAGTCTAGACAAAGAACATAGGATTAATCCTAATTCGTTTTATTTCCCCTTATTTGTTTCCTTTCTTATTTTTCTGATTAGTCCTTGCATGGGCAAGTCATTTCAGTTAGAAGTCCCATTTAGGGCAACCATTCCTATTATAATATCTTTCTTTTATAAGATCTACCATTATGATAAAATGGCAAAATCTAAAAGGACAAGACCTAGCCATGTGTCACCTTAAGGCAGGGCCAAGATGGTAGTTCCTTAATTAGATTCAGATCCTTGCTAACATCTCAAATTAGGATTGCTCTGCATTTAAATATTAAAAGAATCTTAAGGGTAAAACCTAGCCTAATTGTCATTGCAGACATGGCCAAAATGGTCAAACCTATTCGAAAGATTCAACCCTTATTAACATTTGATATGTTATATGCTTGACAAAATGTGATCCGATAAAATCACATAAGTCATTACTAAAAAGGGTTATTCTAAATTCCCTTATTTATACAATCATCCCTTAAGGATGAAGTGCTCACGGGCTATAATTATCGTCCTCTGGGACTAAGAACAGTGGTAGCCTGCAACTCCCTGTCAGGAAAAGGTAATGAACTTTGATTCAACCTTAATACCTTGATTCTATAAAATCCTGGTTTAATAATTAAATCTGTCTTCGTGACTAGGCCTTTTGTGCTATTATATATAATTTAGGGTTATGATAAAAATCCTGAATAGTTAACTAAAATGTGTATTAAAAACTATAGTTAATAAACCGTTTAAAACGATAGAATCGTATAAGCTTCCGTATAAACCTCATCCTCATTTGATTTTATGTAGCAATTAAAGCTACATGGCAAGGTCGGAAGAAGTGAACACTCATTCCTTGGAAAACCACGATGATGATAGGGTTAATATAACCAAGGGAGAGCTCCGTACACTGATTGATACAGCTGTATCTAAAGCTGTAAAGGAGCAATTCAAGGAGGTTAGGGAGACGTATAGTAGAACCTCTTCGGTACCCCACTCCAAGTCTGTTTCTAAGACTCATTCAGAAGCTCATAGCAAGCCACCCTCGAAGAAGGATGGACCTAAGAAAGAGGATGTCGAACATTCCTCAAACCAATATAGTGTTCCATCCAAGAGAATAGTGTTCGATGATGAGCCACGTACCAAGTCTTGTACTTATAAGTACTTTGTTTCCTGCAAACCCCGGGATTTCACTGGGGAGAAAGGAGCAATTGATTGCATGATTTGGTTAGATGAAATGGACACTGTTGTTGATATCAGCGGTTGTGCTGAAAGGGATATAGTGAAGTATGTATCCCAATCATTCAAGGGAGAGGCACTGGCTTGGTGGAAGTCTCTCATTCAAGCTGCTGGGAAGATCCCACTCTACAATATGTCATGGGAGCAGTTTGTTGTTCTCATTAAGTTGTATTTACCAGTGCAAACTGACGTATTTTCCAAAAAGGCTAAGTGCAGGTACTATACGTAATAGGCTGGCTACTCCAGGCATCATTACTCAAGTCTCGCAAGCTTTAGATGTCAAAGTCTTTTGAACAAAGTTTCCTTTTTATTTGATCCTCCTGTGGATCTGTTTCGACTGTTTTGTGATACTTAAACATTACAATTTATTCAGTTGAAATGAATCTATATCTTTTGCTTCCGCTGTGCATTTATATGTTGTGTTGTTTGACTATGATGATATCAACTACGTCACGATACTCCCCACCGGGCCCACCGGTGACACGTGGAAATTTGGGGGTGTGACATTTACCATTCCATCAAGGGTTGGCACGTGGTCAGTTTTTAGCTTTCAGATCATTATAACCGCTGCCACATCAGCATTCACTTTTTCCCTAAAATAAAACCCTGATTAAACCCAAACAGAGGCTCACACTGTCGAATTGAATTCCAAACATTCTCTTCACAAAGCAGTTTCCCTCTCATAACTCCAAAAACCTTCTTCGATCTTCTTCATCAAAAATGACGAAACCAAAATCGAAGTCAAAATCAAAACCATCATCTTCCTCCACCACAACAGATGCCACTCAAATGGCCGCTGAAACCACGGAGATTCGCTACAAATCTCCACACAACTATGTGGGTATACTCACAAAACCCACAACTGACAACACCTTCGACTCCATCATTGACATCTTATCTGCTTCAAAGTACAAAACTTTGATAACAGCAGACGCTCCTATTTATCTTCAAACCCAGAGAGAGTTCTCGAAGAATGCCACCCTTGAAAAACAAGGAGACATCATCACAGCCATCAACTCCTCGATACAGGGTAAGAAGGTTCAAATCTCTACACAATCTATTTCTGAAATCTTTAAACTCGATGATTTGAAAAGAAAAACCTCATTTTCTAAAGACAAGTTGAAAAAGGATTTCATAAACAGGGGCTATGCAGAGCAACCTAAAAGGGATACCTTACGAAAAGATTATTTTCCTTCTGCACCCAGATTTTTATTTCACACACTGTTAATGTGTGTTTCTAATAAAACAACGTCTTTTAATGAAATACCAACAAAAATTCAATGCCTGGGGTATGCAATTTTAAACAATAAAAACTTTAATTACTCCTAGGAAATATTTGATGATTTGGTAAAAAACGTTGATAATAAGGCATTTCTGCTCTTTCCAAGATTTTTAAGCTACTATTTTGAACAAAAATTTGTAGAGAAAGAAGCAGATTTGCCCAAACAAGGTGCCTCTTTTAAAATAAACTGCTTAACACCTGAAACATTCTCAAGAATGTTGGCACCAATAAAAACAAAAGCAGAGGTGCCTGAGCAGAATTTAGCAGATGAAACTGCTCCTCAGGTATCTGCTGCTGAGCCCACTGCTCCAGGTGATCAAAGCAGCACACCCACTGTTTTGAAACCCACACCTGCCACCACAAAAAGAACCAAAAAGAAAATATCCAGAAAGCCCACCAAACCCAAAACAAAGGCATCTCTGGAAGATGAGATCCCAGAGACAATGCCAGTGACAGCACAAAAGTCACAAATAACCACTGCTGCTACTTCCTCACAGCAGTTGGAAGAAAGATCTCAACCCCAGCCTCAAACTCCTCCTGCATCCTCACAAAAGGATCAGGTTGTATCCACAGGGACACCACAATATGAAGCTCTGGATCCACTCGGATCCATCTTCCACAGTCCTAATCCTAGGGACATGTCTCTTTCAACCCCTTTACCCTCACCCATCACATTCCCACAATCAATAAAACCTTTGTTGCATACATATGCTATTACTCAGACACAAATCAGTTCCTCTCAATCACCTATCACTGAGAGTATACTCCCACAAGTGACTGGGTCTGATGTTGATATCTCTGTTATCCCAGCAACAATTGAGGAGGTTACACTGCAGGAATTACAAGTAATTCCTGTCAGTAGTTCAAGTGGAGCAGCCACTACAAGTGTTGAATCTACAAGTTTACACTTGGGCAGTGGTTTCATTAGTAAGACTCCCTTGAAGGCAATTTCTTCTATAGCACCACTAAGAACCACCAGTGAGTTTGTTTTGACCACTGGCAACATCAAACGGTTATCAAGTGCTGAACAAAGAAGTCCCCAGTACCAAGAACAAGGGGCATCAATGGCTGACTTTTGGGACTCTGTTCCTAAGTCATTCATTGGTAAACCACTGCTGGTGGGGATTCAAATGATCCTGTTAATTCAGGTGATGATTCAAGATATCAGGAATTGACGGGCAGGGTTGAAAACCTTGAAACCTCAGTTGCTGAAATAAAAGATATGGTGCAGCAGCTGTTAAAAGCTCAGAAAGCCCAATCCACTGCTCCTCCTGCTCAAGCACCTGCTCAACAAGCACCTGCTGCAAATGAGTTATGGAATCTTTTTCAACCACTGCTGGAAAGACAAAAGCAGATGGCAAATCAGCAGCATGCCACACATGTTCAAAAGCTAACAAATATGGTGGAATCAAGATTCAAGGATACTCAGGCAGATATAAAAGCTATAAAGGCTCACATTCAAAGTGCCTCTGGAAAAGTTCCCTCCACTGTTCTCTTCATGAACGAACCCTTCTCAGATAATGCCAAAAAGGGGGAGAAGATTAAGTGGAAGAAAAAGGGAATTGATGATGGTATATATGTTGAGCCAGAAAGTAGCCAAACCAAAATTGCAGTATCAACACACACCACATCACCACACACCACCACAACTACTGTTCCACCACCATCTGTGTCTACAGCACAAAAACCACCATCACCATAAAAAAACAATCAAACCATCATCACCCCCTGCCAAAAAGCAGAAGACAACAGATGTTATAACATCTGTTGTAATGGCAACAATGTTGAAACACCAGTTGTTTCAACTGCTGTTAGTGAGCCACTTATCACCACTCAAACAACTGCCATCATAACCCCTGCTCAAAAGCAGAAGACATCTGCTGATACATCAGTAGTTGTAATGACAACAGCGGTTGAAGCACCAGTTGTTTCAACAGTAGTTTGTATAGATTCAGAATTTGAAGCTGAATTTAAAAGACAAGCTAAGGAACTTTTGGTGAGAAATAAAGGTCCTGAATAATGAAGGGTTTTGGCATTATCTGTTCCAGGGGGAGATTGTTGGGATTGAACCCTACCAGAGGAACATATAATGTAAAGCCAAAACCGGATCACATCAGTGGACTAACAATAAGCAGCAGCCTACACTTTGCTTTCCCCTTGACAGTGGTATTCTAACAGCTGATGGATCTTAAGTACTGCTCACTACAACAACTGATGAACCAAACACTGATGAAACTCTAAAGAACTGCTGAAGACAAACACTGTTGCTCTATCTACTGCTGTTTTCTAAGTACTGCTGAAAGACACAAGCACTGCTCATTCAAAGACTGATCACCTTTGAAGAAAGCACTGAAGTTCAACATCAGTGCTCAGGCTATAACAGTGGAATGTGAAGCAGTTGTTATCTCTTGTTTTGTATTTTACTTATAATCAGTTGTTAACATCAGTAGTTTGTATAGAACAGTTTTTGTAGATTGTTAGGTTGTTAGATGTCACTATCATGGTGACGTCAGCTGAGATGCTTCAGTGGTTTGGTTTGCCTATAAATAGAGCAGTACCGTGTACTGTTACATTTGATTGACTGAGTGGATTCTTCTTCTTCTTCTTCAGTCCAATCCTTTCATCTTGTGCAACCAACCTTGGAATATCAGGCTGAGGGGGAGCTTAGTTCTGTAAACATGCTGTAATCATTTGTTTTGTATTTCAATCATTCAACTTAATGAAAAGCATTTGTTTATCAAACTATTTTCTTCTTTGATTGTGTTTACAAAGTTTGTATCCATTTCCGCTGCACTTTATATCATTTCATATATTCTGACTGTTCAATTATACAAACAAACACAATCATGAGAGCCTCCGATCCTAACAATAGTTTTACGTCAAAGGAACAGATAATAAAAGCCAAAACTGGATCACAGCAGTAGATTCAGAATAAGCAGATGTTTGGTTGCAAGTCTCTCCCCTTGAAAGTGTTTTCAACATCTGCTGACCTCCTATCTGCTGATCATGCAATCTGCTGACCTACAACTGCTGACCAAGACAAAGTCTAATAGAAGAGCTAAAGCTCTGCTGCTCGATCTACTGCCTTGGTTCAAGCACTGCTGATCATGACAAGTACTGTTGGGTTCACAGCAGTGGAAGGATGCAGCAGCAGTTTATGTTTAGTTTATGCATTGAAATGTAATATCAGTAGTTGGCATAGCAGTGTTTGTATAGATCAGAGGTTAGAGTTTGTTAGGAGGTTAGATGTCACTTTCATGGTGACGTCAGCTTTGATGCTCAGTGGTTTGCAAGTGCCTATAAATAGAACAGTACTCTGTACTGTTCTGTTTAGCTCATTCACCATCTTCTTTCTGCACGAACAAACACTGAGCTCAGGCTGAGGGGGAGTTTGCATATCATACACACATTGTAATCAGAGTTTAAAAATAAATTTAATCATTTGATTCAGTGTTAGAAAATGTATGATTGATAGCATTTCTTCTGTTTGATTGTGAAAAGTTTGGTTCCATTAAATTCCGCTGCACTACTCTCTCATTTGTTCATCTAAATTCAAACACAAATCACAATCAATCCAAACTCAGATCCTAACAATTGGTATCAGAGCTTGGACAGTCAAACTTGATCTAACAATCATTTTGACGTAAATAGTTCAGCTCGAAATTGTTGATACTGATCGTTTGTTCATTGTGTTGAAAAATAGAGTAAGGTTTAATCACCGATAAAGTTGATTAATCAGTACCTGTAAAACAACCGGAAAGATGCCGCAATCACAAGATGATAAAAATAACATTGGCTCTTTGTTTAAACCACCTATGCTAAAAAGAAATGAGTACAACATCTGAGAGCGAAGGATGCGTCACATCCTCGCTCAACAAAACACTGGATATTGGAGGTCTGTCGTTTTCGGTCCTCATGTTCCTATGGTGCCAAGCGCAGAGGACGCCAAAAAATCCGTTCCTAAACCAACTGAAAATTACACTGAATTGGATTTTCAGAAGTTTGAACTGGATGCCAAAGCGTTTAGCATCATAGCCTCTGCACTCCCCAACGAAATCTATGCTGGACTGTTACATTGTGACAGTGCAAAAGAATTGTGGGATGCATTGAAGGAACAGTTCGGAGGAACAGAGGAGGTTATCGAAAACAATAGGGAAATTCTGAATCAGCAGTATGAAACGTTTTGTCACATCAAAGGGGAATCACTAACCCAACAATTTGAACGTTTCAGTTGTCTCATCAGTGAGCTAAGGCTTGTTAAGGTTACATTTCCAAATGCAACCCAAAATAGCAGGTTCCTTAGATCACTGCCAGAAAAATGGGACACAATTATTTTTGTCACCAGGAATTCAGCTGAATTCAAAGATCTGACCCTGACCCAACTCCATGGTAGACTCCTGACCTATGAAAGGGAGTTGAACCAAAAAAGGAGGTTACAAGAGTCTGGTAAAGTTGCTGATGATTATTCATTCGGCAGCACAGCTCTGTTTGGTCAGGAAGAATCTGGCAGTAGTAGTAAGGATCAGAGTTATGATCATTTTATTGACATAACAGCTGGGGGTAACTTCGTCAACTCTGATTCTCACTCTACAAATTATGCTTTCACAGCAAATACTAAGAACCAGATGTCGGATAATTTGTGTTTTGAGCTGAATGATTTGCAACATTTTGATCCCACTGACTTAGAGGAGATGGACATCTTGCATCAGTTGGCCTTGCTTAGTGTAAGAAAAAGCAAGTTCTACAAAAGAACAGGGAGAAAATTTCCAGGGCTTCATGGAAATTTAAGGGTGGGGTTGGATAAATCGAAAATCAAGTGTTACAAATGTAGTAGGCTAGGTCACTTTGCTAGAGAATGTAGGAGTCAAACTACTGGTCCCATAATAACTCACCCTAGCACAAATCCTAGACCACAACAACAAAACACTGTGCACTATACCCAATATGCCCCTGTAGCACATGTTAACACTGCTCATTATGCTGCAACTCCTGTGTCGGTGCATTATGTTCAAACCACTGTTCCACAAATTCAGTATGTTCAAGCCCCTGTCCCTCAGGCACAAGTGCAACCTGTTGCACCTCAAACAGCTGCTCCAACTGTGACACAACCAGATCGGCAAAGCTTTTTCACACAAGGCTTTGTTGATTGGAGCAGCATGCCTGAAGAGCTTAGTGATGAGAATTTTGCTCTATATGCTTATAATGATGCTTTTAATGATGAATTTTATTTGATGGCATTAGAGTCAATACTAGAAGGGGATGAAGCTGAAGGTGAACAGCTAAGTGCTGAAACAGTGGATGAAGTTGCTGAAGCAGTGGTTACTGCAGTTGCTGGTGAACTACTACTGGAAGAAAATTCAGAAACTCTGATTGAACCACTGACCGACCCTTGGTCCAAAGAAGACAAAGAGGAAGAAGAGCCGAAGAAAGCTGGTGATGAAGAAGAGAGAGCTGATGAAGAAGATAATCATCAATGTGATTATGCCATGATGGCTGCTGCTAAGGTATCACCTCAAGTTCTTGAAAAACTGTGTTCAGACAACTGTATTATTGCATTTGCTAACATTAAAGAGGTGAATGAAAACCTTAGAGATAAAATCTTGTCTGATGAGGTCAAATTTGAAAAGTCATTGAAAGAACTTAGAAACAAATTGGCTGAAAAAGATAAAGAGATCAGCAGTTTGAAAGAAGAACAAAGCATAACCAAAACTCAACTCCAAACTAAGGTAGAAAAATACCAAGTTTGCAAAAAGGAGTTAGAGTCTACCCAGATCACCTGTGAAAGGTGGGTGGAGTCTTGCAAAGGGTATGAGGTTATGCTTGAGAAACAGCTTAAAAGCAATGTCAAGTTTGGTATAGGTCATAGAAAATATGATGACATTGCAAGCACTGCTGCAATGCAAGCTGTTTCTTCTGAAATCATACCAACCAACAAAAATGGCCAAGAGGTTAAAATAACCGACAAACTTGGTAACAAAATTACTCTGGAAAGATCTGTGGGATCCTCAACTTTTGAGGAAATTGAGAAATACCAATTTAAACCCACATGGTCTGATGAGTGTGATATCCTTGAAAATTTCAAACCAAGGGATTTCCCAACCACTGATGGTGTAAAAGCTCCAAAAGCAAGAGTCATTCCTATCAAAGATATCCCAACAGAGGTTCAAAACTCTGTTGCAAAGGAATCTGAGAAAAGGAAGAAAAAAGAAAAGATCAAAAACTTGTTTTGTGAATTCTGTGAAAAGAAGAATCATCTAACAAAAGATTGTTTTCATCTAAAAGCATATGATATAAACAAAACAAGCAACATTTCACCTGCTGCCAGCTGCACCATCTGTGGTAAAAATAACCACAAAACTAAAGAATGTGTGCATCTCAAAAACTTTGATGAAAAGAAGAAAGAGTACACTGCAAAAAACATCCTTAAGTTCATCTGCATCATCTGTTAAGTTCACCAAGAAACAACCATTGTTCATCCCTGTCCAAACTGCTGTCACAAAACAGCTGAACCAAACATCTGTTCAAAGGGATGTACAGGTGACAGATGCACCTCCAGCCAATCAATTCAGAAAAGGCAAGGAAAAAGCATCATACCAAAGGATTCCACATGTTTATGAGACTTACAAAAAGCCCTCTAAACCAAAAGTGAACAGGCATCCTTTTGGTTATCAACAGATGATAGGTCAAGACCCCCAACAGTGGTTAGAGAAATACATTCCCAAAAATGTACAAACCCCTGAGCTAACCACTGTCTCCATCCCAGACACTGTTGAGACCCCATCCAAAGCACTGTTGGCTTTGGAAACCTTTTTGAACTAATCCTTTACTTCATGTGTAGGGAGCTTCTGCATGCTTAGATAGTCTTTGGTATGTAGATAGTGGAGACTCCAGGCACATGACAGGATGTAAAGCCCTTCTTCAAGATTTCAAAATTCATGGAGGGGGTGATATATCCTTTGGTAATAATAGTAAGGGAAAAGTTCTGGGGTCTGGTACTGTAAAGTCTGGATATGTAAAATTTGAAAATGTCAATCTTATTGATAATCTGAAATTCAACCTCCTGAGTGTGTCTCAAATGAGTGATAAAGGGTTTGGATCATTCTTCACAAAGGATTGTTGTAGGATTGTCGGACCAGAAATGGTTAGTAAGATTGAAGCAATAATCAAGAAAGTCTCAACAAAACTTGTTGCTCAAAGAAGTGGCAATGTTTATGTTGTTGACATGTCAAGAGAGTGTCCCAGAGCTGATGCCTGTCTGTTCTCAGCTGCCTCTAACAAAGAGACAGAGCTATGGCACAAAAGACTGGGATACACAAATCTCAAAACAATCAATGAAATTTCAAAAAATGGCTTAGTAAGAGGCTTACCACAAAAAATGTTTTCATGTCCTGAACACTGTGTTTCCTGTTTAAAAGGAAAACAGCACAAGAGCTCTTTTAAGTCCATTGAAGAGTCCAAAACAACCCAGTGTTTGCAGATGCTGCACATGGATTTGTTTGGCCCAATGCAAGTCATGAGTCTCAAAAAGAAAAGATATTGTTTGGTTATTGTTGATGACTTCTCTAGGTTTACATGGACCTTCTTTTTACACTCTAAAGATGAGACTGCAGGCATTTTGCAAGACTTTGTTACAC
This sequence comes from Helianthus annuus, assembly GCF_002127325.2. Taxonomy (NCBI): domain Eukaryota; kingdom Viridiplantae; phylum Streptophyta; class Magnoliopsida; order Asterales; family Asteraceae; genus Helianthus; species Helianthus annuus. The sequence continues at coordinate 59,225,666 of NC_035449.2, read as the reverse complement.
AGGTTGAAAAGCAATTTGACCTTCCAGTAAAAGTCTTCAGGAGTGACAATGGCACAGAATTCAAAAATAAGGAGTTGGATGCTTTCTGTGTGAAGAAAGGGATTGTAAGGCAGTACAGCATTCCTAGAACACCAGAGCAAAATGGAGTTGTTGAAAGAAAGAACAGAACATTGATTGAGGCTGCCAGAACCATGCTTGCAGATTTAGGTTTGCCATTAACTTTTTGGGCAGAGGCAGTAAACACTGCTCGCTATGTCCAAAACAGAGTTTTAATCAACTCCAGGCACAAAAAGACTCCTTATGAAATTCTATATAAAATAAAGCCATTAATCTCATATTTCAAAGTTTTTGGTTGCCCATGCTTTATTTTGAACTTAAAAGATTCTATCTCAAAATTTGCAGCCAAAATCGATATGGGATATCACTTGGGATACTCATCCACTGCTAAGGCCTACAAAGTGTTTAATACACGAACCAAAGCAGTGGAAGAGACCTTGAATGTAAAGTTCAATGAACTTTCATCACTGAAAATCCCTACAAATCCTGCAGAATTGTTTGATCTTGAAAAATTCACTTTTGAAAATACTGCTGTCAAGACTAACACTGCAGGTCCATCAGAGGATTCATCACCAGACTATGGATATGAAATCATCATTCCTTAAAAGTCTGTTTCTAAAGGGGGAGCATCAGTTGTTCAAAACAGTTGTCAAAGCTCAACCACTGCTACCTCAACAGTTGTTGACCAAAGTAGCCCCTTAACCACTGCTTCCACCTCATCAACCACTGCTGACAAAAGTCCTCAAACAGTGGATCAAAGTCAGTAGGTGTTCACACCTTTACCTCCAATGCCTCCACCTTTTGAAGCCACTGCTGGGTCATCAAAATCACCAGCAGTGGTTAGCTCAGATGATACACATCTGCAACCTTCACCACAAAATGCCATCATTCCCTACCAAGGAGAGCTATCTTCTTGAAATCTCATCCACCAGATCAAATCATTGGCAACATCAATGAAGGGGTGCTCACAACAAAGCATTCCCAAAACATTTGTCTTTTTGCTGGCTTTCTATCACTCCATCAGCCAGTCAAGTACCAAGAGGCACTGAAAGACAACAGCTAGGTAGAGGCCATGCAAGAAGAGCTCCAACAGTTCAGAAGACAACAAATATGGGAGCTTGTACCACTGCCAGAGAATGTAAGTCCAATTGGCACAAAGTGGGTCTTTAAAAACAAAACTGATGAAAGGGGCATTGTTGTCAAGAATAAAGCCAGGCTTGTGGTTCAAGGCTACAGACAAGAAGAGGGAATTGATTATGATGAAACTTTTGCTCCTGTTGCAAGACTTGAAGCAATCAGACTCTTTCTGGCCTTTGCTGTCAACCACAATATCAAGGTGTACCAAATGGATATAAAATGTGCATTTCTCTACAGTAAGATTCAAGAAGAGGTATATGGCTGTCAACCTCCAGGTTTTGAGGATCCATTTTATCCAGATCATGTCTACAAGCTAAACAAAGCTTTGTATGGTTTGAAACAAGCACCTAGAGCCTGGTATGAAACTCTTTCCACCTTTTTACTTTCCATCGGTTTCACTAGAGGCAGGATTGATAAAACACTGTTTTTAAAATGGAGAGGAAAGGATTTGATGATTGTCCAGATTTATGTGGATGACATCATTTTTGGAAGCACATGTAATCAAATGTGTGAAGAGTTCAGACAACTCATGACCGCTGAGTTTGAAATGAGTGCAATGGGTGAACTTCAGTGCTTTCTTGGTCTCCAAGTAAAGCAGCTGCAAAATGACACTTTCATCCATGAAGGCAAATATGCAAAAGAACTTTTAAAGAAATTTGATATGGATGATTGTAAGCCATGTAGTACACCCATTGCAACCAACAAATTGGTCATTTCTGAAGAAAAGAATGATTTGGTTGATCAGACCTTATATAGAAGCATGATTGGGTCTTTATTGTACCTAACTTCATCTAGACCAGATATCATGTTTGCAACATGTGTCTGTGCAAGATCCCAATCATCCCCTAGAAAGTCAAACCTTATTGCTGTAAAAAGGATATTCAGATACCTCAAAGGTGCTCCCACACTAGGTATCTGGTATCCAGCTGATGGTAAAATTGAGCTTTCAGGTTTCTCAGATAGTGACTTTGCTGGATGTGATAAAACAAGGAAGTCCACTTCAGGAGGGTGCCAATTCCTAGGCAATTGCTTAGTGTCTTTGTAACAACTCTCATTAAAATTAATAATTAGAATGGTAATTAGTTATTAAGAAAACCCTAATTGAGACACCCAAGTAATTCTGCACTAACCCTAAAATTTTCATAACAATCGGAATCAGGATCAGGGCCCCTAAAACTCAGGGGGGGTTAAACCCTAGTAACGTTTATCCTCTAACTTGCTGGAGAAGTAAAATTTCGTTGATTAAACAACTCATCCAAGCTACTGGGACACGAACCTACCCTACCCTAAATTGTTACCCGTCGCGACACGCGACAGGACCAGGTCTCCCTGTCGCGACACGCGGGGGAGTCCAATTTTCAGTATAAATAGAAGGGGTTGGGACTTGAATTCAGATGTTCATTCGACGGAAAAACTCATAATATACGTTGAGTTATGCTTAAATTACTACCAAACACACACTAATATCGAATTGCTGCCGCGGAACAGGGTAATTATTCGATCGCTATTACGATTCAGTTTCCGGGATCAATATACCCAAAGAATGTCTAAGTGCCGCCCACATTGGGCTATGCTTTGTCGTTTGTCGGTAATCCGATAAATGAGTTGAAGCATTGTACTTTGTCGTTGTCGATAATTCGATAATGAGTTGAAGTACTATACTTTGTCGTTTGTCATTTTGATAAATGAGTTGAAGTATTGCACTTGGTCATTCATTGCGAGTATTTGATCTCGGGAAATTATCGTAACTGCTGTATTGATCACTAACTCTGTTTTGTGTGCATTATTGTGAAATTAGGTTAACAGGGATAAAATCATATTCTGTCAGTACTAAATCTGCAATGTGAGTCATTCTCTTTTTATCAATTGTTTTACAATACTCCAAACCAATTTTTTTTAAAGTTATAATTACAGTGATTAAGTTTATGTAATCACCAAATTACAGCCGGTATGTGGGGTATTGTGCACAGTATTATTATTGTTTTAATCACATTAGGTGGGCGAGCCTAAAAGAAAGTGATATACGTCACTCATTGGGCCAGCCAATGGTGATATGACCACAGTCACAGAGCTGGTCTGTGACAAATACCTATTCTTGAAATGTTGGTTGATAATAAACATATGTAAAAACTCTTAATACTGTGAATTATAACAAATGTGTCATTTTCAGTAAAATGAATGATTCACTCAGTATTTCCCCGCTGACAAAATCTTTTTCAAACATGTTTCAGGTGATCTGCTGTAAATCAGGAAAAGTGCTGAGGAGCATTTCAAGCTTAAAATAGTGGCTCAATATAAAATAAAGAAAGATGTTTTAAAATAAGAATTTATCACTAAACTTATGTATTGTAAATTATCGGGGTTTCATCCCGAATTGTGAAATAAAAATAATCGGGAAAAATTTAGCTTTACAACGATCCTGATGTTCAAAATTTTCCGCTGCGAAACTCAATTAAATAAATATCACGGGGTTTCTGTCCCGCGGCTCCGGAAACGGGTCAAACCGGGTCGGGGGCCGTGACAGAAACAAGGTGGTATCAGAGCCACTGAGTTAAGCTAATTAAGTATTTAAACAATACTTAATTTTCCTGATTACTATTATGTGATTATGTGTTTATGTGCTTTTAACTGATTATTTGTTAGTTACAGTATGGGTAAACAAAAGTTGCAAAATATCTATCTTAAATTAGATAGATCAATTTACGAAGAAGGAAGTTCGTCTAAAACTAAAATTCCAAAGCTCCCTACCATTCCTGAGGAAGGAATATTTGTGCAAAAAGCAAATTATGAAAATCCGCTTTCTCCTAGAAAAAGGAGTATGATTATTAAGAAAAGTAAGGAGCAAATCAGAGAAAAGAAAATTAAAAAGGAAACCTTGGAGTTACTTAAGAAATCACCTTGGGAAGATAAACTCGATGAAAAATGGGCAAATTTGTATATGCTAGCCACTGTGGCTGAACATGCAAATCTTTAGAAGCCCTAAAATTTGCAAGCAGTACTTCCCAATAAATAAATAAATAAAAGTGAAATAAATTTGAGTGTGTTTTCCTGTATTTTGTACAAATAGTGTGCAATAAAACTTCCATGTTATTTGTTAAACTTTGTTCCAAAGTTTTAACTTGATATTTTATGCATTTTGCATATATGCTACACAGCATGAACGAGATATCTGAAGCTTTTCAGAACCTCAATCTGTACCCAGTGAACATAGAAGTTTCTCATGAATTCACGGGATATCTTGCTGATGTGGACCAACCTGTAAAACTCCCTACTCCACCAGTGACTAAACCAAAAAGGAAGCCAAAGAAAAATTATGTATGGGGAAGCCGTATACGTAAGAAAAAGTCAGTTACAAAAACCCCTAAAACTAGTAAACCTTTAGACAAAGGAAAAGCGATTATAATCCAGGAAAACCCTAATCCACAAGAACAGGAAACTGAAGCCAATGATGAATCTAGGCAAATGGAGGAACAGTTTGATCAGTATTCTCAGGAAATAGAAATAGAAATAGGGCAAGGTTCTAACCCAATCCAGGTAGAAGTTGGAGAAAGTTCTAATCAAACCAAAAGAGTTACTTTTCAGGATCAGATAGATATTTTACTAGAAAAATGTGAGACTATGCAACCTGCCAGTCCGGGTGTTTTTACTTATCCTATCAAAAACCCAATTCCTATGAATTTTGCACCAACCATCACTGAACCAATAGTCCATAACCAACCTGTAGAAATGGAAGAATGGTGGACCAACGATTGGCAATTTCAAAATATTGTCAATAACGCTTACTCATTTCTTCCACAGTTCGACCCAGAACCCCTACCTAATCCACCAATGAGCAATGAAAATCTGGCTGAACTTCGCCATTTCGGTGAAGAGTTGATGGATGCAGGGAATAGAATTAGGGAAATAGGGGGACAGATTGCCTGGAAGTATGACGAGAGGGAACTTCGTTTTTAGGATGACAAGTAGGAAGGTGGTAAAGTTATCTTTGTATAATAGTAAAAGTAAATAGTGAAACCAGTTGTAACATAACGAATAAAACGTTGTAAAATATCGGTGTGTATTGATGCATACTATACTGATATGAAATGCAATCGAGAAATCGATAATTTTGGATTTATGTGTTATAACTTGTTTAATGATTTGTATAAATTGTTAATTGCTAATTATTCATAATAACTTATCATCAGATGGCAAATAACGATAACGAACCAGTAAATGAAGTTAATCAATCGGAGCAACACCCAGAAGATCAATATATGACCAAACAAGATATTGAAAATATGGTTGCCCAAGGAATAGCCAACGCAATTCCAATGTTCATTGCTGCTATGAAAAATCCAAACGATCCGCAACATATCATACCTAGCAAACATACTATCGAAGATAATTTCAGTAATAGTATAAACGGGGGCAATGATCATATAAATCATGACAATGAATCTCAGCACACGCAGCGCCCTAAGAAACGAAAGGCTGCAACACCTGGTTGCACTTTCAAAGAATTTCTTGCTTGTAAACCCGCTGAATTTGCAGGCAACGAAGGAGCAACTGCAACATTGCGATGGTTAGAGAAAACCGAAGCAGTAATTGCAATAAGTAAATGTGCTGACGAAGATCAAGTCATGTATGCCTCAAATCTGTTTAAGGAAGGAACACTAGAATGGTGGAACACAGTGCTACAAGCAAAAGGAAGACGAGAGGCTTATGCTATGACTTGGGAAGAATTTAAGAATCTTGTCGAAAGAAAATTTTGTCCTGACTATGAAAAGGAACAAATGGCAAATAAATTCCTAAATCATCGAATGACCGGAGTAGATTGTCGTGGTTATACTTCGACATTCTTCGAATATGCGAGAGTGGTACCTAACCTGGCTTCGCCAGAACCAGTACTCATTTCTCGATATATTTGGGGATTAATTAGTGAAATTCGCAATATCGTTAAGGCTGCGAGACCTCGCACTATTGACGATGCAGTGGAATTAGCTAATACCTTAACCGATGAACTAATCCGTACAAGAGATGAAGATAGGAAGAAAGAATTGGCTCAGAAAATTACCCAACGATTTAGGCTAGGTAATAGTAGTAATTTCAAGAAAAGAGGAACAGGGCAATCTTCAAATGTGCCATTATGCAAATTTTGCAAAAAGAGACATTTTGGAAAGTGTAATAGAATTTGCAATTTTTGCAAAACAACCGGACATCGGGAAGAAAACTGCAGAAAGAAATCCATAATTTGTTACAATTGTGGAGAAGCTGGACATATCAAACCAGAGTGTCCTAAGTTAATCAACCCAGCAAACAACAAACCCAAGGCAGCTGAAGGAACTACTAAGAAGAATGTTAGAGCATTTCAGCTGACTACTCAAGAAGCAGAACTCATTCCGGATGTGATCGCCGGTACGTTTTTAGTCCACAACGTCTATGCAAAAGTATTATTTGACTCTGGTGCGAACCAAAGTTTTATAAATACTTCATTTTGTCAGGCTCTTAAGTTACCATTAACTACAGTTAGGCAAATCTTTACAGTTGAAACTGCAGATGGGAATTCCATAGAAATTAATCAGGTTTTGCAAAAAGTAGAAATAGAACTTTTAGGTCATAAATTTACTGCAAACCTATTTCCTATGAAATTAGCTGAATTTGATGTTGTGTTAGGAATGGATTGGTTAATAGCCAACCATGCTCAAATCATATGTGATAGAAATTCCATAGAAATTCAAGCACCCACTGGAGAAATAATTAAGATTTCAGGAGATAAACCTCGGAAACCATTGAAGTTCATATCAGTAATGAAAATTGCTAATTATGAACGGAACCAAGGAATAGTATATATGATTTCAGTAATCATTCGTACTAAAGGCAAAGAACTCAAGGAAATTCCGGTAGTCTCAGAATACCCAGATGTCTTTCCAGAAGATTTACCTGGGTTACCACCAGACAGAGAAGTAGAATTTAGGATTCATCTAATTCCAGGAACTACACCGATAGCCAAGGCACCTTATCGATTAGCTCCTACCGAAATGCTAGAATTAAAAAAGCAATTAGATGAATTACTAAGCAAAGGATTTATACAACCTAGTTCATCCCCTTGGGGTGCACCAGTGTTGTTTGTGAAAAAGAAAGATGGATCAATGAGAATGTGTATTGATTATAGAGAATTGAATAAGGTCACAATTAAGAATCGGTACCCATTACCTAGGATTGATGATCTTTTCGATCAATTACAAGGAGCTAGGTATTTCTCTAAGATAGATTTAAGATCCGGATATCATCAGTTGAAAGTTCAAGAAGAAGACATACCTAAAACTGCTTTCAGAACTAGGTATGGTCATTATGAGTTTACAGTCATGCCCTTCGGATTAACAAATGCCCCAGCTGCATTCATGGACATGATGAACAGAATCTGTAAACCATATTTGGATAAATTTGTGATCGTGTTTATTGATGATATACTTATTTATTCCAAAAGTCAAGCCGAGCATTGTCAGCATTTACATGCACTCTTAACTTTGTTAAGAAAAGAAAAGCTGTACGCTAAATTCTCAAAGTGTGAATTTTGGTTACAAGAAGTACAATTCTTAGGCCACATGGTGAATCACGAAGGTATTCACGTAGATCCTGCTAAAATCGAAGCAATTACCAATTGGAAGGTTCCACAAACTGCAATGGAAATTAGAAGTTTTATAGGTTTAGCCGGTTATTATAGACGGTTTATTAAGGATTTCTCCAAGATAGCTGTACCATTAACTAAGCTAACCTGTAAAGCCACTAAGTTTGAATGGGGGCCAAAGCAAGAAGAAGCCTTTAGAATCTTAAAGCATAAATTAACCAATGCGCCAATCTTAGCCTTACCAGAAGGAACGGAAGATTTTGAAGTATACTGTGATGCTTCAAAATTAGGATACGGATGTGTGTTGATGCAACGCAAGAAGGTAATTGCGTATGCCTCTAGACAATTGAAAAAGCACGAAGAAAACTATACGACTCATGATTTAGAACTAGGAGCCATAGTTTTTGCCCTTAAGATTTGGAGACATTATCTGTATGGAAGTAAGTTTACTGTTTATACAGACCACAAGAGTTTAAGGTATATATTCGGACAAAAAGAATTAAACATGAGGCAAAGAAGATGGATGGAAGTCTTGAGTGATTACGACTGTGATATTCAATATCACGAAGGAAAAGCAAACGTAGTCGCTGACGCCTTAAGTCGTAAATATCATGAAAAACAAAAGCGAGTCCGTGCTCTTAGAATAAATCTACAAGTAGATTTAAGAGAACAAGTGAAGGAAATCCAGAAAACGGCAATCAAGGACAATACCGAAGGAATGAAAGGTTATCTAAAAGAATTAGAACAAGGAAATGATGGAATTTGGAAATTCCACAAAAGCAGAATTTGGGTACCTAAGCAAGGAGATTTAAGATCGAAAATTTTAGAGGAAGCTCATAAATCTAGGTATACTGTACACCCAGGAAACAATAAGATGTACCAAGATTTAAGAAAGAACTTCTGGTGGATAGGAATGAAAAAGGATATAGCTGAATCTAAGTGTTTAACTTGTTCACAAGTTAAAGCCGAACACCAGAAACCCTCAGGCTTAGTACAACAGTTAGAAATGCCTGTATGGAAATGGGAACTCATAACAATGGACTTTGTTACTAAGTTACCCAAAACCAGAAAAGGTAATGATGCAATTTGGGTAATCGTGGACCGATTAACCAAATCAGCTCATTTTCTACCAATAAAGGAAACCTTTAGCATGGAAAGATTAGCCAAGCTATATGTGGATGAAATAGTATCCTTACATGGAGTTCCGCTCTCCATTGTATCGGATAGAGATAGTCGTTTTACCTCTCGATTTTGGACAAGTTTCCAAGAATCAATGGGAACTCGACTCAATTTAAGTACTGCATATCATCCACAAACAGACGGACAAAGTGAAAGAACGATCCAAACTCTGGAAGACATGCTCAGAGCATGTGTAATTGACTTTGGAGGTAATTGGGATAACCATTTACCATTGATTGAATTCTCCTATAACAATAGTTATCATTCAAGTATCGAAGCTGCACCATTCGAAGCACTGTACGGACGTAAGTGCAGAACTCCAGTATGTTGGGCAGAAATCAGAGAAAGTCAATTATCAGGTCCTAAGATTGTACAAGAAACTACTGACAAGATAACTCAGATCAAGGAAAGACTGAAAACAGCTAGAGATCGCCAGAAGAGTTATGCAGACAATCGTCGCAAATCGCTTGAATTCCAAATAGGAGACAAGGTACTTTTAAAAGTATCTCCTTGGAAAGGTGTTGTAAGATTCGGTAAGAAAGGGAAACTGAGTCCCCGATATGTTGGACCATTTCCAGTGATTCAACGAATCGGACCAGTTGCTTATCGCTTACAACTACCAGAAGAACTAGCTGGAGTACATGATGTATTTCATGTATCCAACCTTAAGAAATGTCTATCAGATGAATCTCTGGTAGTACCTCTTCAAGACATAGAGGTAAATGAAAAACTGAAATTCATAGAAAAACCTTTACAAATAGAAGACCGGAAAGTCAAATTCCTCAAACACAAGCGACTTGTGTTGGTAAAAGTCAAATGGAATTCCAAGAGAGGACCGGAATACACTTGGGAATTAGAGTCAGAAATGAAGCGCAAATATCCTTATCTATTCCAGTGAATCTCGAGGACGAGATTTTTTCCTAAGGTGGGGAGGATGTAACAACTCTCATTAAAATTAATAATTAGAATGGTAATTAGTTATTAAGAAAACCCTAATTGAGACACCCAAGTAATTCTGCACTAACCCTAAAATTTTCATAACAATCGGAATCAGGATCAGGGCCCCTAAAACTCAGGGGGGGTTAAACCCTAGTAACGTTTATCCTCTAACTTGCTGGAGAAGTAAAATTTCGTTGATTAAACAACTCATCCAAGCTACTGGGACACGAACCTACCCTACCCTAAATTGTTACCCGTCGCGACACGCGACAGGACCAGGTCTCCCTGTCGCGACACGCGGGGGAGTCCAATTTTCAGTATAAATAGAAGGGGTTGGGACTTGAATTCAGATGTTCATTCGACGGAAAAACTCATAATATACGTTGAGTTATGCTTAAGTTACTACCAAACACACACTAATATCGAATTGCTGCCGCGGAACAGGGTAATTATTCGATCGCTATTACGATTCAGTTTCCGGGATCAATATACCCAAAGAATGTCTAAGTGCCGCCCACATTGGGCTATGCTTTGTCGTTTGTCGGTAATCCGATAAATGAGTTGAAGCATTGTACTTTGTCGTTGTCGATAATTCGATAATGAGTTGAAGTACTATACTTTGTCGTTTGTCATTTTGATAAATGAGTTGAAGTATTGCACTTGGTCATTCATTGCGAGTATTTGATCTCGGGAAATTATCGTAACTGCTGTATTGATCACTAACTCTGTTTTGTGTGCATTATTGTGAAATTAGGTTAACAGGGATAAAATCATATTCTGTCAGTACTAAATCTGCAATGTGAGTCATTCTCTTTTTATCAATTGTTTTACAATACTCCAAACCAATTTTTTTTAAAGTTATAATTACAGTGATTAAGTTTATGTAATCACCAAATTACAGCCGGTATGTGGGGTATTGTGCACAGTATTATTATTGTTTTAATCACATTAGGTGGGCGAGCCTAAAAGAAAGTGATATACGTCACTCATTGGGCCAGCCAATGGTGATATGACCACAGTCATAGAGCTGGTCTGTGACAAATACCTATTCTTGAAATGTTGGTTGATAATAAACATATGTAAAAACTCTTAATACTGTGAATTATAACAAATGTGTCATTTTCAGTAAAATGAATAATTCACTCAGTATTTCCCCGCTGACAAAATCTTTTTCAAACATGTTTCAGGTGATCTGCTGTAAATCAGGAAAAGTGCTGAGGAGCATTTCAAGCTTAAAATAGTGGCTCAATATAAAATAAAGAAAGATGTTTTAAAATAAGAATTTATCACTAAACTTATGTATTGTAAATTATCGGGGTTTCATCCCGAATTGTGAAATAAAAATAATCGGGAAAAATTTAGCTTTACAACGATCCTGATGTTCAAAATTTTCCGCTGCGAAACTCAATTAAATAAATATCACGGGGTTTCTGTCCCGCGGCTCCGGAAACGGGTCAAACCGGGTCGGGGGCCGTGACAGTCTTGGCAAAGCAAAAAGCAAGCAGCTGTTTCCACATCCACTGCTGAGGCAGAATACATAGCTGCTGCAAGCTGTACAGCCCAACTGCTCTGGCTTCAAAATCAGTTACTGGATTTTGGTATCACTGCCTTGAAGACACCACTCATGTTGGACTGCCAAGCAGCAAAAAATATCATCAAAAATCCAGTTTCCCATTCAACCACCAAACATATCGACATCAGACATCACTTTGTGGGGGATTGCTATGAAAAAGGTTTGATTTCTCTGCATCATGTTCCAACTAAGGATCAGCTGGCAGATGTGCTAACCAAAGCATTAGACACATCTACCTTTGAAAGCTTGATCTCTAGGATTGGAATGCTCAACATGGAATAACAGGCAAAATCCTGTTTTTCTATGAATAAAAGCATTAAAATGTTTTCAGAAAATCAAAAATCCATCCTTAAAAATAGCTAAAAATGAATTTTTCATTAAAATCCTAAAAGTCTGTCATAACCACTGATAGGTTCAAAAGTCTGTGCTGCTACAAAAGTCTGTCCTCTGCTGAAAGTTATCCCCTGTTCTCATTTTCATTGGTTAACCACTGATGGTCAAAATCAGTGGTGCATCCACTGCTAGACTATCTACTGATGGTAAAAAGCACCCACTGTCATCCATTATCACTACAACTACTGTCTTCACCAGTTGTTTTCACAACCTGTACTGTTTAAAAGTACTGTCCTTCACCTCACCAGGGGATGGCATGCGGGCAGTACTTAGTGGTCAGACCTTTTGTAACTGCTGCCACGTCAGCATTCACTCTTCTTCTATAAAACCCCCTTTTCAACACCTAAACAAGGTTTCACTGTCGAATTGAATTCTCAAAAATTCTCTTCTCAAAGCAGTTTCCATCACATTTCGTCAAATTCTTTCACAATTTCATCTTCGATTCTCATCTCCAAAATGACAAAATCGAAATCATCCGCAAAAGCTTCTAAAGGGGCCTCTCAAAAGGCTACCTCCACCGAAATCCCACACAAACCATCTCATAATCTACTGGGTTTTCTCACAAAACTCGGTACCATCGACACATTTGATTCCATCCTCGATCTGCTCAACGCCTCAAAGTACAAAACTTTGTTAACCGCTGATGCACCGATTTACCTGCAAACTCAGAGAGAGTTTTGGAAAAATTGCATCCTTGATTCAGAATAAGCAGATGTTTATCAAACTATTTTCTTATTTGATTGTGTTTACAAAGTTTGTATCCAGTTTTGGTTTAATTCCTATCAACCTACGTTCCGCTACATACGAAACTATAAGCTTATTACATATGCCACTCAATTTCTCGTATGAGTTACATAAAACTTGGTAGAACCATTAATTATATTTTACATTCCATTCAACCCCTCTTTATGTAACATTCCACCCCTAACAGTTACGCATTCTTATATTTTCATCCCAGCTTCCTTCGACGTTAACTTTTCACATTTTCCGTACACTTCTTTCTAATTATTCTAAATTTAGCATACTAAGTGCATAACAGTTCCTCACCTTTCTTTTCTTTCTACTACCCACTTTCCGTAATGCGAATCGACTCTTACTTTCTTTCCATCATGACATTTTTAAGACATCTAATAATCTTACTCTACAATAAACAAAATTTAGAGCAGTCATTATTTCCTATATTGATATGAAGATTATAATTTACTTACTAGCATTATGAGTCATTTACTTCTGCCTTCCAATTTACTAACCATACATTGTTCCTTCGCTATATTGTTTGAATCAATAATGCCCACCATGAGGCTACTAACTGATTCCTTTATTATTTACATCATCATTCTTCCTAGTCACCCTCTAATGTGACGTAAAAACTTTGACTGCTATTATTTGTGTGTGTATATATATACCTATACATATACTGGCCTCAAACATTTAGTAACTCTGTTACTATTAGTTGCTGGTTAATCCATTACTATAGTGTGGACTAATTCGCACATTTGTACTTCCTTACTGGTTTCAGATATAATTGTTTTCATTTTACCATTTCTTGTAAAAACCTCTATCCTCGTTAGTGCTTAAATCATCCACCTAGGTCTTAGCCCATTATTTTTCTAGTCCTCATAAGTCGATCATCACATGCTTAATACGTAACGTGTTCGGAGCATACTTCTCTCATCATAATCTTATTATCTCAACATCTTCCTACGTATATATCTATAATTTCTTACACCATTATATGTTACCACATTTGTCGTATGTTTTATTCTTATTTGTATATCACGTTTAGGTCTACAACGATTAACTATCAACATATCCCTACTAATCTGTACTTTTGTTTGACAAAATTTTCATCCTTAAGATCATATCATACTCGGAATTCCATCATCCTTTCATGTTCAATATTTTCTAAGCTTAGTCGTAATTATCATTCTTACCTTTCTTTACATTCTAGGACCATACCATCCTCTTCCGTAATCATTGCTTTTATTCCTTCCTACCGTGTCATTTGTTATCGCTTGTATTTCCTTCGTCCGTCATCTACCTTAAGTATTTTCTACATTCATTACTTCATATACTTTTCATGTCATCTTAAGTTACATTGATGCATTCTTAATCATATTTCAATAACTTTCATCCCACTTAGGCATCATCATCAACATCGGTCACGATAGTCCACATCATGCATGCCTTCCGTTCATGGGGGAATAGAATCCCTCATCCTTCTTGCTTACTTTCTCACACCGTCCGTTACTCGGAACCTATTTTATTAAAAACTCTCTTGGTTTTTCACCAACCATCTACTATATCATTCGAGATCCTTATTAAAAGTTATGCTTTGGTTACGTTCATTACATTCTAACATTTTAATTTTTTATACTTTCCTTTCTTGTGTGCCAGGTGTTAACGATCCTTTATGGCCTCACCACATATATCTCATTATAGGGTTGATAAACCTAACTAGAATTTCCTTCACAACCTTTCAATCATATACGTTCTTGTTTCGAAACATTTCGACATGACCCGGTTGACATTTAGGCGATCCTATTTATCATGGGTTGCACTTTTGGAGACTTAATGAAACTATTGGTTTTGCTTCAAGAAATATTCTTCAACATAATTTAGGAAATATGTTAATATGCCTAACATAATTCAATGACTTTCATTCTCTTACTTATTACACATTCGTAAATTTATATATGTTTTTCACGTCATTACATGCTACTTCATGCCATCATGCTTACATATTATTGACCTCTGTCCTTTTAGTTATAGTTATCATGTTTTTATTTCATAATTCCGGGTGTTAATAGCCACTCAGTGACCATACCAACGGCTGCTTCGTGCTCACATCGCATACCGTTCATCATCCCCGGTGTTTACGGTCACTTCGTGACCACACCGTATACCATTCATCATCCCCGGTGTTTACGGTCACTTCATGACCACACCGTATACCATTCATCATTCTCGGTGTTAATGGTCACTTCGTGACCATACCGTATACCATTCATCATTCTCGGTGATAAGGTTCACTTCGTGACCACACCACATACCATTATCATCATCATTTACACTCACTGCACCCGCTATCTACAATTACATACTTTATTAGATACCGTATCATTCTTTTCTTTATCATTCATACATTATTTGCCTTCAATAATTCATTTCCGTAGGTCATAAAACCATACTATCCTTCATTACGAACATTCTAGACATGTTAATCAAAACATACATTCATTCTTACACTTACTTCTTATTCCTTCTTTCTGTTAACTAATAACCTTCGTGTTAGCCAACTTATATTCATGGTCTCATTATCATTCACGTTTACATTTTCCGCCATCTACAAAAAAAACATTCATCTCGTTCACTAAATTTCTTTTCATCATATTTAAACTCATGTTATTACACTACATTCCATTTACAATTTATACTTGATCCATTATCGTCATTGACGATCAAGTTGTATCGTGTAGATCATAATCTTTGATCATAACGATTTACCTTCTCTACCTTCATATATATATATATATATATATATATATATATATATATATATATATATACACTTTCCCTCATTATTTGTACTATCAAATCACTTTAAACGTTAGTTACGTGGTCTTTAAAACCAATTAAAACAAACCCCATAATCAAATCAGCAACAATAAACAATTTACCAGCGTCAAGGTCCCTGGCGGCCGCGACAGCCTTGGCTGGTCTATTACGCGGGGCGTGAAGAGTCACCGTAAGCTACGGTGACTACCGTAACTTACGGTGCTGAATGAAATGCTACGGTGATCCTTAACTGCCTTACGGTGCACATATGTTTTCAGTTCCTACCGTAGCTTACTGCGGCTACCATAAGCTACGGTAGAGCCCAGTGTTTGTTGGTTGAATTTCTTACTTGCAGCCACTTTGATCCGCTTTCGAATACGATTTCAACCAAGCCAGTCCCCGAGAGTTCTAATTACACATTATACTAACATCCCTAAGTTTTCATTTCTTTCTAGTCTTTCCATAACGTCACCAATTCATATCATAATTTACTAAAGAATTCTTTAAAATAAAATAATAAAAAAATAATATTACCTTTTCTTGCGTCTTGGAGCGAACACACCCTTTCTTGCGAGCTTTCGGTTTGAGTCCGAGCACTCTAATGTGCTCGAATCTCTCAAACCTAGGCTCTGATACCAACTTGTAACGCCCACTTTTTCACATTCGAAAATAATGATAATGACATATTAATTTTACAAAAATTGGGCATGACCCGTTCGTACTATAAACAATTCCCTATTTTTAACAATCATCATTCAACCTAAGTTCTATGACACACATCAAAAGACATAAATTTAATATTTACATTATGAAAGAGTTTTGACCCATTTACAAAAGACGACTTGAACCGGAAGCGCATAAAGGGCGATGTAGTGTGGTGTGTCCGATCCGAGCTCGCATCATCATGAGTGGGATATACCTATCATTCAAAACACCAATACATTTATTAGTTCTATTAGCCAAACAAAATTCAAGACTTTCATTTTCTTGTCATTATTCGACCCGTTTATAAAATTCATCACCTTGTCAACATCCTTATAGTAAATCATTCTTTTCAATTCTAACATAAATTTCTTTATGCTCTTTTACATTTCTTTCGAAAACATTCAACATATAAAACCCCTACATAATGGGTCGATACATACGCCATATCTTAAACACTTTTTCTTCAATTCGACCCGTTATCAACAAGTCTTTACATAAACCATTCCAAAATTACACTTTCCAACATTTTGACCCGCTTGAAGCAAATCATTCATGACCATTGACATTGCATCTCTATTCATCTTTCGATACATTACTTATCACAATTTTTAACATGAACCACCATACACTTTACACTAAGGCTTTAATTCTAGAACTACCATTTGTAAAATCTACATAAAAGATAAATGAAGTTCATATGAACTTACCGTGGTCTTGCGTTGCTTATGAATTTGAATGACTCGCGCTTTCTTCTTTCTTCGTGCCTATATAACATAACTTTACACTTTTAGCTTTTTGTATGCTTTATATCACATATGCATTTTACTTATTAAACATGGCGTTGAACGACTAAGCATACATTCGTTTCCATTTCATAACATCATTTTAACAAGAATTGATGTCAAGGCGCAACTAAATCATTCTAAGGCATTTCATCGAACACATGGCGTGCATACTAATTACAAAACATAAAGTATAGGCACTTAAAGCATATTTTTCCATAGTTCATCTATTGATTAACACAAGTATTTCCAACTTCATAATTTGTAACCCGAACCATATACATATCATTCTGTCACACCCCCAAAATACCACTTAGGGAGTGTCCCTGATAGGCATGTGACGTACCAGCAATGAGCCACTAATTACATAGAACCCATACATGTTTCTAAAATAAAATAAAATAAAATTCTTGATTATTAATAAAACACCATTCAAGTTCAAAAGAAAACCAAAGTATTCAGCGGAAGCAAAAAATCAACGAAGTTAAATAGTTTAAAAACCAATATAGTATCAAGAAATCAGAACATAAATCCCTCCAATCGACCCATGAGACTCCAGCTACTCCAGACAGCAAGTTCCAATGCAAACAGCTAACGACCTACAAGCATGCAAACAAGTGTGTCAGACTACGCTGGTGAGTTCAAAGTTTTGTTACCGAGTTTAGTTACCAGATACATGTGTAAAACAGTTTAACAATTTTATTTGATGTTGTTATTAACTCGATTACCGAAATGGCTACAAGATGTGTTTGCCCAACCCCAATGTCTCTATCAAAACATTGGTCATGTTTTAAGGAAATTAGTTCACGCCCGACCACCCTGGTACGGTGTGAGGGTGCCAAACCTAATAGCGCTATCAACTAATAACCTCGTTGCCTCCTCGGCAACTGTCGGTAGATGTAAGGGGTCTTATGTGATAGAAACTGAGTAATAATAACAAACATCCCAATAACTAGCATTCCTCCCTTGAACGTTACCCGATATCCCTCCCGGGATGCATGCTTGGAAAAAGAGCAGTGAACTCACCTTAGATTTGCTCGGTAAGAATAATTACACGTTTAACAGAAACGATTAATCGAACCCTATGATAGTTGCACATAACAGTCAGTTCGCATACAAACTTAGTACGTATTGTTTCACATGTATTCATCAGTTAGTGTACACAAAAATACAAGTTGTGGCACTCATCATTCCGTACACTAGTCTAATCAGTTAAACACATAGTAGGAAAGTTCATTAACCATGTTTGGCTCGACAACCGTATAGTCCCAACAAGCTACCGGCCCAACTCAATACAACATATCTACACACTACTTAATATGGTTCTAATGATATATCCCAGCCCAGCGCGACCCAAATTAAGCACGACCCAACCTGAATAACATTAACCGCGCGGCCCCGTTTCAGGTAATTCGTTCATTATGACCCTTCGGCCCACATACAGTGCGTGGCCCATTTATGTTACTTAAGTCTAATTATTCTCGCAGCCCATTACACTCGCGTGAAACCCAATAAATTGCAGGCCCAATGATTGCGGTTCGTAAGCCCACTGATTGTGTGTTATTGTTTCAATTTTTGGCACCAATAATTACTCATTCAAGAAGTAGGCCACCACCATCACATAATTTTATCATGCCACTAACCTTCACTATATTGGACCGAGCATACATAACAATTCCCTAGAATCTTATGAGATTCCTAACATTCATTTAATTATTACCTAACAGCAATCATCACAACCATCACAATTATATTAAACAATCGCACACATAATTATTACTAGGCTATATTCCTTAACACCCAAAATATTACCTCATCTACTAGTGCCATACATTCACAATCAACATCAAATCAAATGTGGGCAACACATAAAATACAAATAGCACCAATACTAACCAAAGTGGCACTCGCACCAGATGATAACTTGAGAGAGAGGGAAGTCCCCTGTTGCCGTACGCACGAATAATAGGGAAGCAGTAGGTTTTTATTTTGAGTTTATGATAATAACAACCTTATACGATACAAATATGACATTTGTTTGAGGCGGTGACATTAAACCGGAATGGGCTTAAGCCCATTCACATAATATCATAGTTTAGGGGTCCATCGTGTGTATTAAGCATATAATGTGTTACGAGTGGGTTTGCAAATACTCAAGCATTCTTATACAACTCTATGCAAACAATAGTTAGGAAGATGGGCTTGACTTGTCTTTTCTGATGTTCGGTTGGGCTCTAGCAGGCCCAAGCATACTCGTGGTCGGTTAACGTGGCCCAATACATGTTATATAACAAAGTTATCAAATTTTAACGAAGTTAAAATCACAAGATTAAAACGTAACTGACCTTGAAAGTTTGGGTTGTCACATCATCCCCAACTTGAAAGAAATTTCGTCCCGAAATTTGATAAGCAATCCCCCAAACAGTGCGGTGTTAATTCAGGATAACGGTGCATTTTCTGCGGGTGCCACATCATCCCCAACTTGATTGGGAATTTCGTCCCGAAATTCACTAGTTCCATCAGACTTAGACTTGTCATTAGGAAAAAGTTGAGGATACTTAAGTTTCATCTGATCTTCGCGCTCCCACGTGAATTCCGGCCCACGCCTTGAGCTCCAACGAACTCTCACAATTGGGATGCGACTATGCTTACGAACCTTGACTTCCCGGTCCATGATCTCAATAGGCTCTTCGACAAATTGCAACTTGTCGTCGATCTTTAACTCTTGAAACGGCACAACCAGTGTTTCATCAAACAAACACTTCTTCAATTGTGAAACATGAAAGACATCGTGAACATTACCCAACTCAGCAGGTAACTCAAGTTTGTAAGCCACTTTGCCGATCCGCTCCAAGATTTTAAATGGCCCAACGTAATGTGGATTAAGCTTGCCACGCTTCCCGAAGCGTACAACACCCTTCCACGGTGACCCTTTCAACATAACTCGATCACTCACTTCAAACTCTAACAGTTTCCTACGCTTGTCAGCGTAGCTTTTCTGAGGATCACGCGCTGCTGCCATACGATTCCTGATCTGAACAATCATTTCTGACGTTTCAAGAACAAGCTCAGGACCTATGATCTGGCTATCACCCACTTCAGCCCAACAGAGAGGAGAACGGCATTTCCGCCCATATAATGCTTCGAACGGAGCTGCCTGAATACTAGTGTGGTAGCTGTTGTTGTAGGAGAACTCTATCAACGGCAGAAGTTTCTCCCAGCTCTTGCCAAAGTCAATAACACATGCCCGCAGCATGTCCTCAAGCGTCTGAATGGTGCGCTCACTCTGACCATCCGTCTGTGGGTGATAAGCAGTACTCATATCGAGTTGTGAACCGAACGACTTATGCATTGACTGCCATAACTCAGAAGTGAAACGCGGATCCCGATCCGAGATGATAGAAGTTGGCACCCCGTGCCTAGAGACCACCTTTTTAAGATAAACCGCTGCAAGCTGCGTAAACTTATCTGTTTCCTTGATTGCCAGAAAATGCGCTGACTTCGTGAGATGGTCAACAATCACCCAAATAGTATCGTTTCCAGCCTGAGTCCTTGGTAACCCCGTAACGAAATCCATGGCGATCTGCTCCCACTTCCACGTGGGTATCTTTGGCTGCTGAAGTGGACCCGCGGGCTTCTGATGCTCCGCTTTGACTTTAGCACAAGTCAAACATTTGCTAACGTAAGTTGCTATGTGAGCTTTCATGCTAGGCCACCAATACGTAGTCTTCAGGTCATGGTACATCTTATCCGAACCAGGATGTACTGAGTAGCGAGACTTATGTGCTTCCTCCATTACAAGTTCTCGTAAATTGCCATAGAATGGGACCCAGATGCGTCCGGTTACATAGTAGGCGCCGTCTCCCTTTTGTTCTAACCGTTTCCTTGAGCCGCGTAGAGCTTCAGCCCTGACGTTTTCGGGTTTCAACGCTTCTACCTGAGCATCTCGTATCTGGGAAGGAAGACTAGATTGAATGGTGAGTTGCAATGCTCGCACACGCTTAGGTGCAGTATCCTTTCGACTGAGGGCGTCGGCCACAACATTTGCTTTGCCCGGATGGTACTTGATGGCACACTCATAATCGTTCAAAAGCTCTATCCAACGTCGTTGCCGCATATTCAATTCCTTCTAGTCGAAGATATGCTGAAGGCTTCTGTGATCGGTGTAGATGGTGCATTTGGTACCGTACAGATAATGCCTCCAGATCTTCAACGCGAAAACCACAGCTCCTAACTCCAAGTCATGAGTCGTATATTTTTTCTTGTGCACCTTCAACTGTCGAGAAGCATATGCTATCACTTTGTCGCGCTGCATCAACACGCAACCGAGGCCCTGAATAGAAGCATCACAATAAACCACAAATCCTCGGTACCCTCTGGTAGAGATAAAATCGACGCGCTGCATAATTTCTGTTTCAAAAGCTGGAAAGCCTCCTCCTACCAACCTGTCACACCCCGATTTCCACGTGTCTCACCGGTGGGCCCGGTGGGGGATTACCGTGACGATGTTGGCAACAATATAGTCAAACCACACAATTATATAATGCACAGCGGAAGCATAAGATTAATATAAAAAAATTCAACCTCTGATTGTAATATCAAAATGTATTACGGGGGTTGGATATATCCACAGTGGATCGTAAATAAAAGTAAAGTATTGTTCCATTAGATACTGCAATCAAGCTTGCAAGGCTTATCCCGACGCTAGGGAGCTAATACCAGCCAATTACGTTTAGGTACCTGCACTTAATCTTTTTGGGGAAAATACGTCAGTTTACACTGGTAAATACATTCAACTGACACATTTGAAAATGTTTATTAAAATTGATTTGAATGCACAGGGCACAAACTCTTTTATAACTTGGGAAAATTCATAATGATCTTGTGAACGTTTTACATGTTCTTTTATGCGTTCAGTAGCCCGGGTCGTGCCGGGTTAAAGATTTATAGACACACCACGTTTGCGTAAAACCGTAGTATAAAAACCAACGGCTACGTCTTTTAATTTTAATGTCGACACTTTATACCGGGTGTACGCCTACACCGGGATGTCGATGGTCGTGGCCATTTCGTAAAATGATGCCAAGGATATCCGGGACAACGGTCATTAAACCCCCCAAAGGCTTATAAGCAACAAAACTGTTTAAATGAGCCGATCATATTTAATCAATTAACCACCTAAGCGATGGAATTATATAATGCTCAATCAAGCGGTATTAATATACCGTAACCCAAGCCCATATAGGGGAAATAAGTCAAAAGTATTTACCTTTGCAAGTATTAATCCTTAATTTAGATCAAGTCACCGATAGCTTTTACTGGGGCTCCTAATCTGGAACGAAGGTTTTAATTAACCTCTTAGAATCCTAACGGTCCTTGTATTAGCCGTAGCTTAAACCGGTTGATTCCGATATATAGATATGGTTAATTCGCACGAAAAGGCGAAAACCGAGGATGGAGTATGATTTGGACCCGACAAGTTCAGTGACTTGTTTTATATGGGTTTATAGTTCACATTCTGGAGTTGGGGTTCAAATAGTATAATTTGACCCATATCGGCTATTGCACGAAAACTAGTTCCGTGGGCCGTACCGTGTGCGCAAATAGGCGAAACGGTTAACCATAAGTGTCCTACGCTTATTTCCTAAGTCAATATGCCTTAAAAGTATTTTGGTATCAGTAGGATACCTTCCGTAATGCCCGTAACGAGTTTAAGTAAATATTATGCCCCGCAGGGGCTTTTCGGTCATTTTAAAGACTTTAAAAGGGATTTTCGAGTTCTACAGGAAATCTGAGTTTCCCGAACAGCTCATAAAGCTTAAAATACTTTATTTATTATTTAAAACCAGTAGCAACTGGAATCGGGTCAAAAGACCTTGTAGAACTCCCGTTTTGGCCAAAAAGGGCATATTCGGTATTTACCGAACCGTAGCCATAACCGCAGGTTATGAGCAAGGTAAAAATTATTAAAAATCTTTAAAATTCCCAAAATATTATTTCACCATAGTGGGTAAAAGTTTTGGTGACGAAAACTTGGGTTAGATGGGCGTTATGCTAATTGCGCCGTAAATTACAAAACTTTCTTAAAAGTGCGCCTTTTAGCATAACTCTCATTCTAGACCTTGGATTGACGTGAAACTTTAAGGACATGCTTATAATTTAATAAGCAAGGTTTTGGTCCGTTCACGTGTCCGAAATACTCGTTTTAATTTTAAAAGGCCGTTACGGTCAACTTTTAGGCGAATGACGGAAATGCGCTAAAGACTCGGATAACTCATGAACCGACCACAGAGGCGTATACCAACATGTGACCTGGTCCTAAGAGAGTCCTAAGGTATCTTTATACCTCACTAAAACGGGTCAGAACCGAAGTCAAAGCAAAAGTCAAACTTATGCGACTTTCGGCTCCGAACCGGTTCAATATAGTAAATGATCGATTCAAACGAGCGCAAACAAGTTTATATACTTATCATCATGTTTTAGGATTGTCAAAACAGGTTCCATAACATATACATTACAGATTATGCTTAAATCGCTAAAATAGCTTTCTGTTGACTTTTTAACCGCACGTTTGACTCGATAATTGACATAGTTAGAGTGGTGATCAGGGGGAACCATTTTAGAGGTTTAATACCCACATAAATACCAACTCATAACCATTTTTGATTCGTCATAAGACTGAACCATTTGCAAGATATTGCAATGACAACCGTTAGTTACGACGGTTGCGTTTATGAGCTATAACTATGGAAATGCAAGACCAAATTGATTGTGAACGACTTACAGAAGTGTGTTCTTGATTATAGAGCAGAAGAGAATGCTTGGGAGCACTTAGAATGATCAGAGAAGTGAGTTTTGATGTTGTGAATGTTATGAGCACAATGGTGCTATTTATAGCCAAGAACAAGGCCTAAAATCATTACACAACATGCTACTACTGATCATGATGATGGGTAGATGTCCCCTGAGTGATATGGGTCAATTGTAGGGTGCCCATGCCTCTTTGATTAAGGTTTGATCGTTCAAATGGTCCAAAAGCCAAGTAGTTACTACAATTCTGCATCTGGGCACTTTACGCGGCCCGCATGGACATTCCATGCTTCTTTTACGCGGGTCGCTTGGGATTAGAATTTCAGACGCGTTATTGAGGAGGCTCGCGGCCCGCCTCAACTTATCCTTAAACTTCACGCGGGTCGCCTAAGGTTAAGATTTCAGGATTTTTAAATCTTTTTGTAATTATTACAGAATCTGGCCATTAATAACGAAATCTTTCGTAATGATTCGCCTGACCTTTCGGTTTTGAAGGGGTAACTTTGCGGTTTGGCCCTCGGTTATTTACCGATAGGGGCCTCGTGTTAATTACCCGCATTATTAAGTCCCCGGTTTATTTATTAATTATATTGGAAAGCCTTAACTTTCACTGTTGACGCTTTTAACCCTTCTTCTACGAATTCGATCGTAACTTTCTCGTTTTATATCGAAACTTCGCGAAATTCATATATATTATTTTAGTGAGGGTATATGTGACAACTCAAATTTCCAAAATTTCTATTTCGTATTTATTGCACGATCATGTATTGATTACCATGAAGTTATTTATGGTTTGATTGTTTGGTTGTATTTGTGAAACTTGTCAAATGTGTGAACTTGTTAGTGTGAAACACAAAGATCCTTCGAAGGATAGGTCCAACCTTCGAAGGATCACGAAACATGACTTACAGATCGAAGGATCACGAAAGATAACCTTCGATTCGAAGGATCAACTTTCGGTTCGAAGGATCACGAAACATATCCTTCGACCAAGGACTCTATCCTTCGAACAAAGATAGGATCCTTCGACATCTTTCGGCCCAGTCTTTCTAATGGGCTTGGCCCATTCCTGTGATACGTTTTATATACGTGAATGCATGTAAGTCGACAGTTATTTCAAAAACCCTAGTTCCATTGTGTGTGTGTGACGGCATAGCAGACCCATTCTCTGTTCGAAGATCTCATTCCGTAATCCAGATTTTCCGGTTAGTGTGTGATGTTGTTTATGTTAATAGATGATGCTTTGAGTGTATATGATTTCATGATTTATCAATTGTCTTGCAATATGTTGTTTGTATGTTAACCGGATATGTATGTTAATCGGATATGGATGTTAATCGGATATGTATGTTAATCGGATATGGATGTTAATCGGATGTGTATGTTAATCGGATCTGTTGTGATGATGTTTAATGATAATGTTTTGTGGGTCGGCTGTGATATTATGCAATTCGGAATTTTTATTGTTCATGGAACCGGAACATAATATGATTAAGTGTTATTATTGTTCATGTGGTTAAATTAGGGTTCATGAGGTTTAATATGAAACTCCCTGTTTGATCGATTCTGAGGTAACCGAATACTTGAATTTGTGTTAATTGATAATCACGGATAAACTTGGAAACTTTGAGTAAACGTAACTGATATTTATCGAAAGATATTAGTTATTCGAAACATAGTTGTGACCGAAAGATACTTGTTAGTCGAAACATAGTTGTTGTGACCGAAAGATACTTGTCCTTCGAACCATAGTAGTGTTGACCGAAGGATAGCATTGACCGAACCATAGTAGTGTTGACCGAAGGATAGCATTGACCGAACCATAGTAGTGTTGACCGAAAGATGACATTTGGTTCGAAGCATAACAATTGGTCCGAAAGATAACTGTGATAACTAATATGTCGAAAGATAACAGTTGGGTCGAAAGATGATGGGGGGTTATAAACATACTTTGAATGATGAAATGTATGCTTGATTTATTTGGCATGCCATGCTTGGTGATGGATGTTAACATTTGTATTCGTGTACACTAGCTGATGATTAAATGTGAAATGATACGTGTTGTGCCGATATGCAAACTGACTGTTATGTGATACATGATTGATGCATGATATTGGCTATCAAGCACTATGTGACATTAGATTGCATGCGTATCATTGCGAACATGAACTGATTTGTTATACGTGCATACAATAGGACGTGATTAATTACTTGTGAGTGCATAACCTAGCATACCGAGCAAACCAAGGTGAGTTCACACACCTACTAAGGCATGGGATTCCCGGGTCGTGGGAATGGGTTAAAGGTTATCATTGACTAAGAACGTATATATGCTTTTCCTAGACTATCACCTATCATGGTCCTCGGATGTCAGGACGGTTCCGTAGGTTGGGATAACACCTACGTGGTCACATGCCAATTACTGCCTCGGATGTCAGGCACGCACGTAAAACCTACGTGTACGCATTACTTACTTCTATCCTCGGTTAGGAAGGATACGTGCGTAAAACCTACGCACACCCCATACGCGCTACTGTTCTCGGACGAAGAACAGGGATAATACGAATAGTCTAGTGGTCACATAACATGGGAAGCCCCCACCTGTATAACTTACTATTGGCCCTGTAGAGCCACCCGTTACTTACTGTTACGCATTTACTTACTGTGAACTCGCTCAACTAGTTTGTTGATCATTCTGTTACATGCCTTGCAGATCGTTAGGTACTTGGAGCTTGCACTGGAGAAGCGGGTCGTTGTGGGCAAGGATCGTGGTTTCTACGTTGAACTATTATGACATTTAAAACTATTAACTATTGTTGGTTTATTTACTATGCTTCCGCTACACTTTGAAACTATGGTTATGTTTTGAACACCTATCGTATTGAATGGATGGTTTACATTTATTTTACTTAATATTAATTACATGTTCAATATGATTGGTGGCTTGATCCTGGTCAGTCACGCTCCCAAGCGGTGATACTCCGCGTGTGGATTTTTGGGGGTGTGACAGATTGGTATCAGAGCCATTGGTTATAGAGAACTTGGTTTTAATATGGAAAAAAAAAAACGTTTTTATTAAAACCAGACTATAACCAGAACAGTGCTCTCAACGATCCACAACGACGCTTCGCTCCACGTGCAAGACTCAACTTCCTAGGTACTAAGGTTTATGTTTATTGCCTACATGCTAGAATTTGCATAGAACTTTGCTCGTAGTATGCTTACATTACCTTGCTCACAACTTGTCATTGCATGAGAATACTTATGTGCTTACACTCTTCTGTCATCGCACTATTCGCGAACCTTTCTCACTTATGTTGCCTTTGATGTGAAGATCAATGGCCGCACGAATTAACATGACTCAAGCCCAGCTAGAGGCTCTCGTTGCTGCGGCAGTTGCAGCCGCCCAAGCAGGTAGTATACCCTGCAGTATAGACACTAGGATCTTTAGATCCTACATTAATTCTCGTACTTAACTTTGCCCTATTCGTACACAATAGGTCAACCCGCTCAGCAACAACCTGGGTGCACCTTCAAGAATTTCATGGATTGTCGTCCTAGCTCGTTCAGTGGCACGGAGGGAGCAGTTGGACTCCTCCACTGGTTTGAAAAGCTCGAGTCGGTTTTCGAAATGTGTGAATGCCCTGAGGCTCGCAGGGTGAAGTTCGCCACTGGCACACTTGAAGGGATTGCGCTCACTTGGTGGAACGCACAAGTGCAGATCTTAGGGTTGGCAGCTGCTAACGCCACACCCTGGAATGATTTCAAAGAACTGATCAAGAGGGAATACTGCACTAGAGAAGACATTCACAAGTTGGAGGACGAGTTGTATAACTTGAAAATGGTTGGTTCGGAAATCGAAGCTTACACCAAGAGATCAAATGAGTTGGCTGTATTATGTCCAACTATGGTGGACCCTCCATACAAGCGTATTGAGTTGTATCTCAAAGGTTTGGCACCAGAAATACAGAGCCACGTTACCTCGGCTAACCTCAACAACATCCAGGAAATCCAGCGTCTCGCTCATCGCATCACCGATCAGGCAGTGGATCAGAATAAACTGCCTAAGCGCGTCAGCGCTACTGCTACAGTCACTCCTTCAGCTACTCCCGTTACCCTCAGTGACAACAAGAGGAAATGGGAGGGGGATTCAAGCAAAGCATCAATTTCGGTTCAGTCCCAGAATCAGCAGCGAAAGACTGGCAACTATCAAAGCCCTAACCAGCAGTCGTCAGGTAGCCACAGGCAGGGTGGATACCGAGGAAACCTTCCAAAGTGTAACAACTGCAACAGGCACCACAACGGCCAGTGTAACAAGGGCCGTTGTCAAAGATGCCTCAAGATGGGTCACGAGGCCAAAGACTGTAGAAGCCCTTGTCCTGCGAATCAGGATCAGCAGCAGCCACCGGCACAGCAGAATCAGCAACAGGGCAACAAGGGGTGCTATAATTGTGGTGCTGAAGGTCACATCAAGAGACACTGCCCTCAGCTAAACAGGAACCAGAACAACAACAACAACAATCAGGGCAACGGGAACAATAACAACAATAACGGGGGAAACAACAACAACAATGGCAACGAAGCTCGGGGTCGTGCTTTTGTGCTAGGTCGGGGTGACGCAGTGAATGATCCCAATGTGGTTATGGGTAAGTTTCTTCTCGACGATATTTATGTTACTGTCTTATTTGATTCGGGTGCTGATACAAGCTATATGTCATTGAAAATGAGTAAATTATTAAAACGTACACCAACACCCCTAGACACCAAACACGTCGTAGAACTAGCCAATGGTAAAAGTGTAGAAGCCGCACAGGTAGTCAAGGGTTGTAGTATTGTTCTAGCGGGTCAGACTTTCTCGATTGATCTCATACCCATAGTTTTGGGTAGTTTCGACGTCGTCATCGGTATGGATTGGTTATCCCAACATCACGCGGAGATCTTATGCAAAGAAAAAGTTATTCGTATTCCTCGCTCCAGCCAAGAACCTCTCGAAGTACAAGGTGACAAGAGTGGTGCTGTGGTTGGCATCATCTCTTTCTTAAAGGCGCAGAAATGTTTACGAAAGGGACATACTGCCATTCTGGCACTTGTCACTGACGCATCAGCAAAGGAAAAGAAGCTGGAGGATATACCAGTTGTGCGTGATTTTCCTCAAGTGTTTCCTGAAGATTTACCTGGTTTACCTCCTCATCGTCAAGTCGAGTTTCAGATTGAGTTAGCTCCTGGGGCAGCACCAATAGCCCGCGCACCGTATCGTTTAGCTCCAACCGAACTGGAAGAACTGTCGAAGCAGCTACAAGAGCTCTTGGAAAAGGGCTTTATTCGTCCAAGCTCTTCGCCTTGGGGAGCTCCAGTGTTATTTGTGAAGAAGAAAGACGGTACGTTCAGGATGTGCATCGACTACCGCGAACTCAATAAGGTGACGGTGAAGAACCGTTATCCTCTTCCGCGCATAGATGACCTATTCGACCAGTTGCAAGGGTCGTGTTACTATTCCAAGATTGATTTAAGGTCAGGGTATCATCAGCTGAGAGTCCGGGATGAGGACGTCTCCAAAACCGCTTTCAGAACTCGCTACGGTCATTACGAGTTTCTTGTCATGCCATTCGGGCTTACGAACGCGCCTGCAGTCTTCATGGATCTTATGAACAGGGTGTGCAAACCTTATCTTGATAAGTTTGTTATCGTTTTCATCGACGACATTTTGATTTACTCCAAGAGTCAGGAGGAGCACGAGCAGCACTTACGTCTTATCTTGGAACTTCTTCGAAAAGAGCAATTGTACGCAAAGTTTTCAAAATGCGACTTCTGGCTTCGTGAAGTCCACTTCTTAGGCCATGTGGTGAACAAGGATGGGATTCATGTCGATCCATCCAAGGTTGATTCGATCAGAAACTGGCCAGCACCACGTACACCGACAGAAATACGCCAATTCTTGGGTTTGGCGGGTTACTACAGGCGATTTATTAAAGACTTCTCAAAGATCGCGCAACCACTTACTATGCTAACACAGAAAGGTGTCGTTTACAGATGGGGTAATACGCAAGAGACCGCTTTTCAGTACTTAAAGGATAGGCTTTGCAGCGCACCTATTCTCTCATTGCCAGAGGGCACGGATGACTTCGTGGTTTATTGTGACGCATCGATACAGGGGCTTGGTTGTGTATTGATGCAGCGGGATAAAGTTATTGCCTACGCTTCGCGGCAACTCAAGGTTCATGAACGGAACTACACGACGCACGATTTAGAGCTGGGAGCTGTTGTTTTCGCGCTTAAGATATGGCGACACTACCTGTACGGTACCAAGTGCACGATTTACACCGATCACAGGAGTCTCGAGCATATTCTTAAGCAAAAGGATTTGAATATGCGTCAACGGAGATGGGTTGAACTTCTAAACGACTATGAATGCGCCATCAAGTATCATCCAGGCAAGGCCAATGTTGTGGCTGATGCCCTCAGTCGGAAAGACACTCTACCTAAGCGCGTGCGAGCGCTACAGCTTACTATTCAGTCCAGTCTTCCTGCACAGATACGAGCTGCTCAGTTAGAAGCACTGAAACCCGAAAACGTCAAAGCTGAAGCCTTACGCGGCTCAAGGCAACGCATGGAACAAAAGGAAGACGGCGCCTACTATGTAACGGGGCGTATTTGGGTCCCACTTTATGGCGGTTTACGCGAACTTGTAATGGATGAAGCTCACAAGTCTCGCTATTCGGTACATCCAGGGTCGGATAAAATGTACCACGACATCAGCACTACTTATTGGTGGCCTAGTATGAAGGCTCACATCGCTACGTACGTTGGAAAATGCTTAACCTGTGCGAGAGTCAAGGTTGAATATCAGAAACCAGCTGGTCTACTTCAGCAGCCTAAGATACCGCAATGGAAATGGGAAGAAATTTCCATGGATTTTGTTACAGGTCTACCTAGATCTCAGCGTGGGAACGATACAATATGGGTCATAGTTGATCGACTCACCAAGTCTGCACACTTCCTGCCGATCAAGGAAACGGACAAGTTCTCCACTCTCGCAGACGTCTATCTTAAAGAAGTTGTTTCGAGGCACGGAGTGCCCATCTCTATTATTTCGGATCGCGATGCACGATTCACGTCAGAGCTTTGGCAAGCGATGCACAAATCCTTCGGCTCACGATTAGACATGAGCACAGCATATCATCCTCAGACGGATGGGCAGTCTGAGCGAACTATCCAAACTCTAGAAGACATGCTTCGAGCGTGCGTTATTGATTTCGGCAACGGCTGGGAAAAGCACCTCCCTTTAGTGGAGTTTTCATACAATAACAGTTACCACACCAGCATTCAAGCCGCTCCATTTGAGGCATTGTACGGACGTAAATGCCGGTCACCTCTCTGTTGGGCAGAGGTGGGGGATAGTCAAATTACGGGTCCAGAGATTGTAGTGGACGCCACAGAAAAGATTGCGCAGATACGACAACGCATGGCGGCAGCACGCGACCGTCAGAAAGCCTACGTGGACAAGCGTAGAAACCCATTGGAATTTGAGGTCGGGGACCGGGTTTTATTGAAAGTTTCACCCTGGAAGGGTGTGGTTCGATTTGGTAAACGAGGCAAACTGAATCCGCGGTACGTCGGACCATTCGAAATCTTAGAAAAGATTGGCAAAGTAGCCTACAGATTAAACCTACCAGCTGAACTCGGTGGAGTTCACAATGTATTTCACGTGTCGAATCTGAAGAAATGCTTATCAGATGAGACCCTTATAGTTCCTTTTAAGGAACTCACTATCGACGAGCGGTTGCAGTTCGTCGAGGAACCAGTTGAAATCACGGACCGGGATGTTAAGGTCCTCAAACACAAGAGAATCCCTCTTGTTCGAGTTCGTTGGAACTCCCAGCGTGGCCCAGAGTATACCTGGGAACGCGAAGACCAGATGAAAGAAAAGTACCCCCAGCTATTCGAAACCAATGCATCCACTTCTGAGGCTGAAGCTACTACTACTGAATTTCGGGACGAAATTCCAAATCAACGGGGGGATGATGTGACACCCCAGGAAAACCAGTGAACGATATAACTTACCCAGCTTCCTCAGTGAGTGCGTACCAAATTTCGGGACGAAATTTCTTTTAAGTTGGGGATAATGTGACAACTCAAATTTCCAAAATTTCTATTTCGTATTTATTGCACGATCATGTATTGATTACCATGAAGTTATTTATGGTTTGATTGTTTGGTTGTATTTGTGAAACTTGTCAAATGTGTGAACTTGTTAGTGTGAAACACAAAGATCCTTCGAAGGATAGGTCCAACCTTCGAAGGATCACGAAACATGACTTACAGATCGAAGGATCACGAAAGATAACCTTCGATTCGAAGGATCAACTTTCGGTTCGAAGGATCACGAAACATATCCTTCGACCAAGGACTCTATCCTTCGAACAAAGATAGGATCCTTCGACATCTTTCGGCCCAGTCTTTCTAATGGGCTTGGCCCATTCCTGTGATACGTTTTATATACGTGAATGCATGTAAGTCGACAGTTATTTCAAAAACCCTAGTTCCATTGTGTGTGTGTGACGGCATAGCAGACCCATTCTCTGTTCGAAGATCTCATTCCGTAATCCAGATTTTCCGGTTAGTGTGTGATGTTGTTTATGTTAATAGATGATGCTTTGAGTGTATATGATTTCATGATTTATCAATTGTCTTGCAATATGTTGTTTGTATGTTAACCGGATATGTATGTTAATCGGATATGGATGTTAATCGGATATGTATGTTAATCGGATATGGATGTTAATCGGATGTGTATGTTAATCGGATCTGTTGTGATGATGTTTAATGATAATGTTTTGTGGGTCGGCTGTGATATTATGCAATTCGGAATTTTTATTGTTCATGGAACCGGAACATAATATGATTAAGTGTTATTATTGTTCATGTGGTTAAATTAGGGTTCATGAGGTTTAATATGAAACTCCCTGTTTGATCGATTCTGAGGTAACCGAATACTTGAATTTGTGTTAATTGATAATCACGGATAAACTTGGAAACTTTGAGTAAACGTAACTGATATTTATCGAAAGATATTAGTTATTCGAAACATAGTTGTGACCGAAAGATACTTGTTAGTCGAAACATAGTTGTTGTGACCGAAAGATACTTGTCCTTCGAACCATAGTAGTGTTGACCGAATGATAGCATTGACCGAACCATAGTAGTGTTGACCGAAGGATAGCATTGACCGAACCATAGTAGTGTTGACCGAAAGATGACATTTGGTTCGAAGCATAACAATTGGTCCGAAAGATAACTGTGATAACTAATATGTCGAAAGATAACAGTTGGGTCGAAAGATGATGGGGGGTTATAAACATACTTTGAATGATGAAATGTATGCTTGATTTATTTGGCATGCCATGCTTGGTGATGGATGTTAACATTTGTATTCGTGTACACTAGCTGATGATTAAATGTGAAATGATACGTGTTGTGCCGATATGCAAACTGACTGTTATGTGATACATGATTGATGCATGATATTGGCTATCAAGCACTATGTGACATTAGATTGCATGCGTATCATTGCGAACATGAACTGATTTGTTATACGTGCATACAATAGGACGTGATTGATTACTTGTGAGTGCATAACCTAGCATACCGAGCAAACCAAGGTGAGTTCACACACCTACTAAGGCATGGGATTCCCGGGTCGTGGGAATGGGTTAAAGGTTATCATTGACTAAGAACGTATATATGCTTTTCCTAGACTATCACCTATCATGGTCCTCGGATGTCAGGACGGTTCCGTAGGTTGGGATAACACCTACGTGGTCACATGCCAATTACTGCCTCGGATGTCAGGCACGCACGTAAAACCTACGTGTACGCATTACTTACTTCTATCCTCGGTTATGAAGGATACGTGCGTAAAACCTACGCACACCCCATACGCGCTACTGTTCTCGGACGAAGAACAGGGATAATACGAATAGTCTAGTGGTCACATAACATGGGAAGCCCCCACCTGTATAACTTACTATTGGCCCTGTAGAGCCACCCGTTACTTACTGTTACGCATTTACTTACTGTGAACTCGCTCAACTAGTTTGTTGATCATTCTGTTACATGCCTTGCAGATCGTTAGGTACTTGGAGCTTGCACTGGAGAAGCGGGTCGTTGTGGGCAAGGATCGTGGTTTCTACGTTGAACTATTATGACATTTAAAACTATTAACTATTGTTGGTTTATTTACTATGCTTCCGCTACACTTTGAAACTATGGTTATGTTTTGAACACCTATCGTATTGAATGGATGGTTTACATTTATTTTACTTAATATTAATTACATGTTCAATATGATTGGTGGCTTGATCCTGGTCAGTCACGCTCCCAAGCGGTGATACTCCGCGTGTGGATTTTTGGGGGTGTGACAGTATAATACCGTTACAAAGTCTTTGGAACGTTAAAGGGTCACTCAGAGGTATTATTAAACATGTTGACACAGTTAACCCCTGCAGTTTGTAATCTCTCACTTTCTTCCGCGTTCTGTTTTGTACGATCTATAATTTATTCGTTTGAAGGTTTAAGCATTATTTAGGGATACTATACAGTATATTTACCCTTGTTGACATTTATAACCCTCGAATTTATATATTTTCAAGGTTTGTCAAAATTAGTCCTTTATTTATTATAGATGCCACGTGTGAACAAATGACACGTGTTAACACATCATTGGACACAAAAATTCGAGGTGTTACATCCTCACCCCCTTAAAATAAATCTCGACCCGAGATTTACTCAAATAAATAGGGGTATTTTTCTTTCATTGTAGCTTCGACTTCCCACGTATATTCAGGACCTCTACGAGCATCCCATTTGACTTTTACAATTGGTACGTGCTTTCTGCGAAGCTTCTTCACCTGTCGATCTTCAATCGACAAGGGTTTTTCTATGAACTTTAAGCTCTCATCTATATGCACATCTGTGTGTGGAATCACCAACGATTCGTCGGCGAAGCACTTCTTGAGATTGCAGATGTGGAACACATTGTGAATTCCATTGAGCTCTTCAGGCAAGTTTAGTTTATAGGCAACTGATCCGACTCGTTCAATGACCTCAAAAGGTCCTATGTATCTCGGACTCAGCTTGCCCTTCTTGCCGAAGCGCATCACCCCCTTCCAGGGTGACACTTTAAGTAATACCTTTTCACCCACTTCGAAGTGAAAATCCTTACGCTTTGGATCAGCGTAGCTCTTCTGCCTATCGCGGGCAGCCTTGAGACGTTCCCGGATCTGGACAATCTTGTCCGTTGTTTGGAAAACAATCTCTGGTCCCGATAATTGGACCTCCCCTACTTCCGCCCAACAAACAGGCGATCTGCATTTCCTACCATATAATGCCTCAAAAGGCGCAGCCTTTATGCTGGTGTGGTAGCTATTATTGTAGGAGAATTCGATCAGGGGTAGGTTTTTATCCCAGTTACCACCTAAATCGATCGCACATGCACGAAGCATGTCTTCTAGCGTTTGGATAGTACGCTCACTTTGACCGTCCGTCTGTGGATGGTAAGCCGTACTAAAATTTAAACGCGTGCCCAAAGATTGCTGGAAACTCTTCCAGAAGTGAGATGTGTATCTAGTATCCCTGTCGGAAATAATAGACACAGGTATGCCGTGTAAGGCTACAATCTTATCAACATATAGTTGGGCTAGCATATCGGAGCTATACGTCTCCTTGATGGGTAGAAAGTGAGCTGATTTAGTCAGCCTATCCACTATGACCCATATTGTATCGTTTCCTTTCCTGGTCTTGGGTAACTTGGTTATGAAGTCCATAGTTACGCATTCCCACTTCCACTCGGGAAGTTCAGGCTGTTGTAGCAAGCCAGACGGCTTTTGGTGCTCGGCTTTGACTTGAGCACAAGTCAAGCACTTTGCTACATGGGCGGCCACAGACTTTTTCAAGCCTATCCACCAATAATTTGCCTTTAAGTCTTGGTACATTTTATCAGCACCAGGATGGACTGAGTATTTGGAACTATGTGCTTCCTGGAGAACAACATCTCGTAGTCCCCCATAAATCGGAACCCATATACGTCCATTCAGCCTAAGAATTCCATCCTTGCTAAGAGTCAACTGCTCCTCAGTTACTCCCAGCTTTTCATTAGGATAATTAGCTTCCAACACAGCCTCTCGCTGTGCAGCCAATATCATTTCAATCAAATTATTTTTAACTTCAATGCTCTTGGCATTGATTCGAATGGGTTTTACCCTTTCTTTTCTGCTCAATGCATCGGCGACTACATTCGCCTTGCCGGGATGGTACCTGATTTCGCAGTCATAATCATTCAGGGTTTCCATCCAACGGCGTTGTCTCATGTTCAACTCTTTCTGGTTGAACAGGTGCTGAAGGCTTTTGTGATCCGAATAAATCACAAATTTAATACCATAAAGGTAGTGCCTCCACAGCTTCAGTGCAAATACAACGGCACCCAACTCTAAATCATGGGTGGTGTAATTCTTTTCATGCACCTTTAATTGCCTTGAAGCATAGGCAATCACCTTGCCCTTCTGCATAAGCACACACCCCATGCCCGTGTGTGATGCATCGCAGTAAACTACGAATTCATCTGTACCCTCAGGTAAGGTCAACACAGGTGCGTTGCTTAGCTTCTGCTTCAGTATTTCAAAGGACTCTTGCTGCTTCGGGCCCCAAATGTACTTTTCTTTCTTCTTGGTCAAGGAAGTCAAGGGCGCAGCAATCCTTGAAAAATTTTCAATAAATCTCCGGTAATATCCTGCTAATCCTAGGAAACTACGGATTTCGGTAGGCGTCTTTGGCTCTTGCCAGTTCATGACTGCCTCTACCTTAGCGGGATCCACTTGGATACCACGCTCACTCACAACGTGTCCTAAAAACTGAACTTCTCGTAGCCAGAATTCACATTTCGAGAATTTGGCGTAGAGTTTCTCACGTTGTAGTAATTCGAGAATGCAACGGAGATGCTTCTCGTGGTCAGCTTGATTCTTGGAATAGATAAGGATATCGTCGATGAAGACTATGACGAATTTGTCCAAGTATGGCTTGCAAACGCGGTTCATGAGATCCATGAACGCAGCCGGTGCATTTGTGAGCCCAAAAGGCATCACTAGGAACTCGTAATGACCATAGCGAGTCCTAAATGCAGTCTTGTGTACATCTTCATCTCTGACCCTTAGTTGATAATAACCCGACCTTAAGTCGATCTTGGAGAAGTAGCTTGCTCCTTGCAGCTGATCGAATAGATCATCGATCCTTGGTAAAGGATATCTATTCTTTATGGTAACTTTATTCAGTTCTCTATAGTCGATGCACAACCGCATCGATCCATCCTTCTTCTTTACAAATAGGACAGGAGCTCCCCAGGGAGATGAACTAGGTCTGATAAAACCTTTCGCCAGCAGTTCATCCAACTGGGTCCTCAGTTCTTTCATTTCCGTTGGCGCTAATCTGTAAGGTGCTCTTGCTATCGGAGCTGCTCCCGGAATGATGTCAATTCTGAACTCCACTTGTCTATCTGGTGGCAAACCAGGTAGTTCTTCAGGAAAAACCTCGGGGTATTCAGAAATGACAGGAAGATCCTCGATCTTCGGCTTTGGTTCTTCAATTATCACCTGAGCCATGTAAATTACACAGCCTCTGTTCAAACACCTTGAAGCTTTCAGCATAGAGACGTCTTCGGGCAACCCGTAATGCGTATCCCCTCGAATGGTAAGAGATTCACCACTCGGAGTCTTTAAGACTATTTGCCTCTTGCCGCAAATGATTTGGGCCTGGTTATGGGATAACCAGTCCATGCCTAGCACGATGTCAAAACCCGCAAGTTTGAAAGGAAGTAGAGATAACGGAAAAGAATGGTTCCTAATGGATATTTCACATCCTTCTAGAATGGTAGAGACGGTTTCTATCGTGCCGTCTCCAACTCTACTTCGTATTTTACGTCAAGGGTTTTGATTGGCATATTTAGTAGTTGGCAAAATTTCTGGTCTACAAAGGACTTGTCAGCGCCAGAATCGAACAGTACTCTTGCAAATATATTATTTACGAGAAAAGTACCTGTAAGCACATTGTCGTCCTTGACCGCTTCCTTTGCATCCAAGCGAAAAACTCTCGCATTTGTCTTCTTAGTCTCTTCTGCCTTCTTGGCATACTTCGGGCAATTACTCTTTATGTGCCCCTTTTCGTTACAATTAAAGCAGGTTGCGTCCTTTATCTTTTTACACTCCACTGTCTTATGCTCCTTGGACTTGCATAGCCCACAGGGTGGAGTCCGTTGTTGCGACTGAGAACCAGACGCAAACCTACACTTCCCGGAGTGAGGTTTCTTGCAGACCTTGCAGTAAGGTCTTCCATCAGCTTGCCCCTCCTTCTTTGCCTCCGACCCTCTCTTGCCCTCACCGTTTCCACGGTGCTTTTTCCCAGACTTTCGTGAGGCATCATCCTCACGTTTTCGTTTTTCAGCCTCCTTGCTCCTTTGTGCCCTCAGACGGACAGCATCAAGGGTAAGAGACAAGGAGAGGTTAGTAACTGACCTGAAGGTCGTCGGCCTAGAGGCCTTTACGCTGGCCTTGATCGCCGGCTCTAAGCCCCCAATGAATCGGGCAATTCTTCTAGGTTCTGGTGTCACAAGATATGGCACCAGTCGTGACATAGTGTTAAAGCTTGTCAGATAAGCTTGACAATCCAGGTTTGTCATCACTAGTGAGACAAAATCTGCCTCAATCTTCTCAACCTCGTGCTGAGGGCAGTAGTTTTCTTTTATGAGGGTAATAAACTCCCCCCATGACATTTTGTACAAGGCAGACTTACCTGAAGCCTGCACCAGAGCTCTCCACCACGCCAGGGCCTCGCCCTTGAATGACTGGGACACAAACTTAACCACGTCCCTCTCAGCGCACCCGCTGATGTCCACTATCGTGTCCATCTCGTCCAGCCAGGTGATACAATCAACCGCACCTTTCTCCCCTGTAAATTCACGGGGCTTACATGATACAAAGTATTTGTAGGTGCAACCCTTAGCACTGGACGCATCAGTATATTCTCTATCGCGGTG
Organism: Helianthus annuus; assembly: GCF_002127325.2. Classification (NCBI taxonomy): domain Eukaryota; kingdom Viridiplantae; phylum Streptophyta; class Magnoliopsida; order Asterales; family Asteraceae; genus Helianthus; species Helianthus annuus. The sequence continues at coordinate 59,186,844 of NC_035449.2, read as the reverse complement.
AATGTTGTGCTCAGTAGACGAATGCTTGTCGTCATCTTTCTTGGGTTCAGAGGGTGGTTTGGAGTGTGTCTTTGGTTTAGAGGGTGGTTTTGACACAGATCTGCCTTGAGACTCAGTATTTTGACGATCAATAGCTGCCTGGACAGCATTGTTGATCAGAGCCTTTAGCTGTGCGCCTGTCAAATGTACTGACGCATTGTCATAGTCATCTTCATTCGTGTGGCTGTTCTCTCCGTTGGGATCCGCCATTGTAACTTGAATCTGTTACAGAAGATAACAAAATTTTAATTTAGGAGATTATTATGTGATTGTCTTTTATGACAATTTGTCAACCATGGTACAGAGACCATATTCGGTTAATTTATTATCTCATTACATTAAGCATTAGGATTTGAATATATCCTATTTTAACTATATAAATAGTATTGGCGGCATAAAGCCTAATCGCGATGATGTTTTATAATATTAGCCGAGGTTCCAGAGAATCAAAGGCATAGAGAGTTGAACCGTAGTTCTTTTATCTCTTTCTGACAGAGAGTCATAGACTACCACTGCCTTTTGTCTTATAAGACAATTATTATGGCCCATAGGCACTACACCTCTAATGGATGTCTTAATATGGTTGGCCCGTAGGCACTACATCACTAATGGATGTTTTAATAATATTGGCCCGTAGGCACTACATCACTAATGGATGTTTTAATAGTTCTGGCCCGTAGGCACTGCATCACTAATGGATATTTTTATAATACTGGCCCGTAGGCATTGCATCACTAATGGATGTCTTAATAGTTCTGGCCCGTAGGCACTGCATCACTAATGGATGTTTTTATAATACTGGCCCGTAGGCATTGCATCACTAATGGATGTCCTTATAATATTGATCACCTTCATTGGTGATTTAACCCGCGACTTATAAATCATTTAGTTGGGTTTTGAAATCCTTAAAGGATTATTGTATAGGAATGACGTGCGTGATTATAACGAATCACATCTGCCATGAATGTTAACATGCGTACAGAGGTTAACAGGGAATCAGAATCTTTTCAGTTAGGTCGTACCATCTTGACTAGATCTTAACAGACCCCAAGCTAGGTTTCACCTTTTAAGATTCTTTATTTAGGCAGATCAATATAAAAGGAATGGTTTTGATTTATTTTTATATATATTAAAACAAAACTCATAACATACATTCCAAATCTCAAATACAATTACATATTGCCCTAAACGGGTCTTTCAAATAATACATACCTCCATAGAGGTTTTAAAATAAGTGACAAGTCCACGCAGGGACTAATACAAGATAGGTGTCCATGCAAGGACTAAAGATAAGTCCACGTAGGGACTGAAATACGATAAGTTGTCCACGCAGGGACTTATTTTAAAGTAGAAATTACAGTAGTACTACTATTAAGGGTTAATGGTCACGTTTCTTCTTTTTGCCTTTTAGTAGATTCGCCAAGCCCTTGAGAAATCCTCGGTGGCTTTTCTTTTCTTCCTCGAACTCTCTCTCCACACGATCTAGTCGATGGAGTATTTCTTCCTGTTCAGGAGGAGAGAATCGTGGTTGCGGCGCTTGATGCGGAACTGGAGGTCTGGGAGGTATTGGATACCCATGAGCTGAGTAATCCGGTGGTCCCATGTTTCCATGTGCTCCGTCAGGGTAGCGCGCATTATATCTAGCCGACACCACATATGGGTCGCGCTCATAGCCGTAGTTGTATTGTGCTTGTGACGGTTCGAACGGGTTGTAAGCCGTCGGACCTGTGTAAGCTGGTATGGGTTGGTCATACCCAAATGGTGGCGAATTTCGTGCAGTAGGTGCGGAGTTCGCTTCTTGTATAGGACTTGAAGGTCCTTCTTCATGTAGTGGCGGATAGTGGCTACTACTAGAATGTCGAGGAGTGCTGAAGTGGTTACCCCCTCCTCCTCGTGTAGACATACGAGCATTGGTCCTCCTACGCCTCGGCGGATCAGGTATTACTGGTTGTGCCGGTGGCGGAGGTGGTGGCGTAACTGCCTCAAAGCGTGAATCCTCAGAGGGATCCTGTGGATGTCTCGGTTGCGATGTCTGATGAGATGGTGTGTTGTACCACTCATGTCGGTCAAACAAGGCCATAAAGCTGTCTGGGCCTTGATACTGCGGACCATGATATGAAGATCCATCAGATACTTCTATCGGATGCGTGGGCGTACCACGAGCTGGTTCAGTTGGATCCTCATCTTCCTCCATGGGATCTTCAGAAAAATGGTCTTGTGGCCCTAGTGGAACAAAACCTGAAGGTTCCTGTATGTAGTCAGCCGGATTAAACTGAGCTACGTAGTATGGACTAGGGTCGTCGTAGTTTCGGTGCGATACCGAACGTTGTAGAGGTATGAAGGAAGGTTGTGGGTTGTTGGGATTATTTTCCGAATCTGGCCCAAAGGAGTGCCGGTAGGATGGCGTCGAGCTGTGCGACGTGGAATGCCTCGCTGGTTCGTAAAGATCTCTTCGTCGTTGTGGCTCTTCGCTTCGTGTCATCGAAGGATGTCTTGTACCAGATGGTCCAGCTTCTTGATCGTGATGTGTCACGATTTCTCCTCGGCCTCTTCGTCCCCTTCCTCTTCCTCGGAATATAACAGGTGGCATTTTCCTGCTCCAAAACTTATTTAAAAATTAAATCGAAAAAAAAAATAAAGACAAAAAGGGAGTAGTAATCCGAATTTGTCCTAAGTTCTTGTCTAGACTCAAGTATGTGCAATTGTGTCACTGAGATTAAACACAATAGGATAGTGTTTAATTCACTCAATGTTGGCTCTGATACCAACCTGTCACACCCCAATTTCCACGTGTCTCACCGGTGGGCCCGGTGGGGGATTACCGTGACGATGTTGGCAACAATATAGTCAAACCACACAATTATATAATGCACAGCGGAAGCATAAGATTAATATAAAAAAATTCAACCTCTGATTGTAATATCAAAATGTATTACAGGGGTTGGATATATCCACAGTGGATCGTAAATAAAAGTAAAGTATTGTTCCATTAGATACTGCAATCAAGCTTGCGAGGCTTATCCCGACGCTAGGGAGCTAATACCAGCCAATTACGTTTAGGTACCTGCACTTAATCTTTTTGGGGAAAATACGTCAGTTTACACTGGTAAATACATTCAACTGACACATTTGAAAATGTTTATTAAAATTGATTTGAATGCACAGGGCACAAACTCTTTTATAACTTGGGAAAATTCATAATGATCTTGTGAACGTTTTACATGTTCTTTTATGCGTTCAGTAGCCCGGGTCGTGCCGGGTTAAAGATTTATAGACACACCACGTTTGCGTAAAACCGTAGTATAAAAACCAACGGCTACGTCTTTTAATTTTAATGTCGACACTTTATACCGGGTGTACGCCTACACCGGGATGTCGATGGTCGTGGCCATTTCGTAAAATGATGCCAAGGATATCCGGGACAACGGTCATTAAACCCCCCAAAGGCTTATAAGCAACAAAACTGTTTAAATGAGCCGATCATATTTAATCAATTAACCACCTAAGCGATGGAATTATATAATGCTCAATCAAGCGGTATTAATATACCGTAACCCAAGCCCATATAGGGGAAATAAGTCAAAAGTATTTACCTTTGCAAGTATTAATCCTTAATTTAGATCAAGTCACCGATAGCTTTTACTGGGGCTCCTAATCTGGAACGAAGGTTTTAATTAACCTCTTAGAATCCTAACGGTCCTTGTATTAGCCGTAGCTTAAACCGGTTGATTCCGATATATAGATATGGTTAATTCGCACGAAAAGGCGAAAACCGAGGATGGAGTATGATTTGGACCCGACAAGTTCAGTGACTTGTTTTATATGGGTTTATAGTTCACATTCTGGAGTTGGGGTTCAAATAGTATAATTTGACCCATATCGGCTATTGCACGAAAACTAGTTCCGTGGGCCGTACCGTGTGCGCAAATAGGCGAAACGGTTAACCATAAGTGTCCTACGCTTATTTCCTAAGTCAATATGCCTTAAAAGTATTTTGGTATCAGTAGGATACCTTCCGTAATGCCCGTAACGAGTTTAAGTAAATATTATGCCCCGCAGGGGCTTTTCGGTCATTTTAAAGACTTTAAAAGGGATTTTAAAGTTCTACAGGAAATCTGAGTTTCCCGAACAGCTCATAAAGCTTAAAATACTTTATTTATTATTTAAAACCAGTAGCAACTGGAATCGGGTCAAAAGACCTTGTAGAACTCCCGTTTTGGCCAAAAAGGGCATATTCGGTATTTACCGAACCGTAGCCATAACCGCAGGTTATGAGCAAGGTAAAAATTATTAAAAATCTTTAAAATTCCCAAAATATTATTTCACCATAGTGGGTAAAAGTTTTGGTGACGAAAACTTGGGTTAGATGGGCGTTATGCTAATTGCGCCGTAAATTACAAAACTTTCTTAAAAGTGCGCCTTTTAGCATAACTCTCATTCTAGACCTTGGATTGACGTGAAACTTTAAGGACATGCTTATAATTTAATAAGCAAGGTTTTGGTCCGTTCACGTGTCCGAAATACTCGTTTTAATTTTAAAAGGCCGTTACGGTCAACTTTTAGGCGAATGACGGAAATGCGCTAAAGACTCGGATAACTCATGAACCGACCACAGAGGCGTATACCAACATGTGACCTGGTCCTAAGAGAGTCCTAAGGTATCTTTATACCTCACTAAAACGGGTCAGAACCGAAGTCAAAGCAAAAGTCAAACTTATGCGACTTTCGGCTCCGAACCGGTTCAATATAGTAAATGATCGATTCAAACGAGCGCAAACAAGTTTATATACTTATCATCATGTTTTAGGATTGTCAAAACAGGTTCCATAACATATACATTACAGATTATGCTTAAATCGCTAAAATAGCTTTCTGTTGACTTTTTAACCGCACGTTTGACTCGATAATTACATAGTTAGAGTGGTGATCAGGGGGAACCATTTTAGAGGTTTAATACCCACATAAATACCAACTCATAACCATTTTTGATTCGTCATAAGACTGAACCATTTGCAAGATATTGCAATGACAACCGTTAGTTACGACGGTTGCGTTTATGAGCTATAACTATGGAAATGCAAGACCAAATTGATTGTGAACGACTTACAGAAGTGTGTTCTTGATTATAGAGCAGAAGAGAATGCTTGGGAGCACTTAGAATGATCAGAGAAGTGAGTTTTGATGTTGTGAATGTTATGAGCACAATGGTGCTATTTATAGCCAAGAACAAGGCCTAAAATCATTACACAACATGCTACTACTGATCATGATGATGGGTAGATGTCCCCTGAGTGATATGGGTCAATTGTAGGGTGCCCATGCCTCTTTGATTAAGGTTTGATCGTTCAAATGGTCCAAAAGCCAAGTAGTTACTACAATTCTGCATCTGGGCACTTTACGCGGCCCGCATGGACATTCCATGCTTCTTTTACGCGGGTCGCTTGGGATTAGAATTTCAGACGCGTTATTGAGGAGGCTCGCGGCCCGCCTCAACTTATCCTTAAACTTCACGCGGGTCGCCTAAGGTTAAGATTTCAGGATTTTTAAATCTTTTTGTAATTATTACAGAATCTGGCCATTAATAACGAAATCTTTCGTAATGATTCGCCTGACCTTTCGGTTTTGAAGGGGTAACTTTGCGGTTTGGCCCTCGGTTATTTACCGATAGGGGCCTCGTGTTAATTACCCGCATTATTAAGTCCCCGGTTTATTTATTAATTATATTGGAAAGCCTTAACTTTCACTGTTGACGCTTTTAACCCTTCTTCTACGAATTCGATCGTAACTTTCTCGTTTTATATCGAAACTTCGCGAAATTCATATATATTATTTTAGTGAGGGTATAATACCGTTACAAAGTCTTTGGAACGTTAAAGGGTCACTCAGAGGTATTATTAAACATGTTGACACAGTTAACCCCTGTAGTTTGTAATCTCTCACTTTCTTCCGCGTTCTGTTTTGTACGATCTATAATCTATTCGTTTGAAGGTTTAAGCATTATTTAGGGATACTATACAGTATATTTACCCTTGTTGACATTTATAACCCTCGAATTTATATATTTTCAAGGTTTGTCAAAATTAGTCCTTTATTTATTATAGATGCCACGTGTGAACAAATGACACGTGTTAACACATCATTGGACACAAAAATTCGAGGTGTTACAGTTTCGTTCCCCAAGAATAAACAACGTTCTTCTGTGTCAAGGAGGTGAGAGGTTGAGCGATTTTCGAGAAATCCTGAATAAACAGACGATAGTACCCTGCAAGACCAAGAAATTGTCGCACCTCCGAAGGATTCTTTGGTGCCGCCCAATTCCTAATAGCATCAATCTTAGCAGGATCCACGTGTATCCCCTTTTCGTTAACAATATGCCCAAGAAAGTGCACTTCTCGAATCCAGAAATCACACTTAGAAAACTTCGCGTAAACCTGCTCCTTCCTCAGGAGTTCCAAGATAAGACGTAGATGTCGCTCATGGTCCTCCTCGCTCTTGGAGTAGATCTAGATGTCGTCGATGAAAACAATAACGAAGTCGTCGAGATACGGTTTGCACACGCGGTTCATAAGATCCATGAAGATCGCGGATGCGTTAGTCATTCCGAACGGCACAACCAAAAACTCGTAATGCCCATACCGCGTTCGAAAGGCTGTCTTTGGTACATCCTCCTCCCTGACTCGTAGTTGATGATAGCCCGATCTTAAGTCGATCTTAGAATAAAAACTTGACCCTTGCAACTGGTCAAACAAGTCGTCAATGCACGGTAAAGGGTGACGATTCTTGATTGTCACCTTGTTAAGTTCACGATAATCTATGCACATCCGAAAGGACCCATCCTTCTTCTTCACAAACAGTACTGGGGCTCCCCAAGGCGAAGAGCTAGGTCGGATAAAACCCCTATCCAACAGCTCTTGGAGTTGATTCGACAACTCCTGTAACTCTCCTGGCGCAAGACGATAAGGAGCACGAGCAATCGGGGCTGCTCCTGGCGCGAGGTCGATCTGAAATTCCACCTGACGATGTGGAGGTAAGCCAGGGAGTTCTTCAGGAAATACATCGGGAAATTCACGAACCACTGGAAGATCCTCGATCCTTCTCTCATCAGACTGCGAGTCGGAAACAAGAGCTAAAAGAGCAGGGTAGCCCTTGCGTAAACACTTCTGAGCCTTCATTGCCGAGATAATACCAACCATGGCACCACTATGATGACCCTGAACCGATAAGGATTCTCCGCCAGGGAGAGGAATACGCACGATTTTCTCCTTGCAAAGAATTTCCGCCTGGTGCTTGGACAGCCAATCCATGCCAACGACTACGTCAAAACTTCCAAGAGTAACAGGGAGTAGGTCAACGTCGAACACTTGACCCATGAGATCGAGTTTACAACCAAACAGAACATGAGAAGCCTCTATCGATTTACCATTAGCTAGTTCTACTATATGTTTAGTGACAAGAGGCGTAGGACTCAATCCTAAACGACTACTGAACTCCAAAGATACGTAACTGTAATCGGCACCAGAGTCGAATAAAACAGAAGCAAAGATGTCGTTTATCAAAAACATACCAGTCACTACGTTTCCATCATTCCTAGCTTCCCCAGCTCCAATAGTGAACACCCTCACGTGTGCACCATTTCCCCCATTGCCCCCATTGTTGTTGTTCCTGTTGTTATTGTTCCCAGCATTGTTGTCGTTATTGGCATTCTGATTCAGCTGAGGGCAATCCCGCTTGAAGTGGCCCTCGTCCCCGCACTGAAAACACCCTTTCTTAAAACCCTGATTCTGCTGAGGTTGTTGCCTTTGCTGTCGCTGGTGCTGCTGATTCTGTTGTTGCTGCTGCTTTGGCTGTGGGGCTCTACAGTCTTTGGCCTCATGGCCCACCTTCTCGCATCTACGACAAGTCCGGACACACTGCCCATAGTGATGATAACCACACTTGTTGCACTGTGGCTTCTTCCCAACATAGGAACCCTGATTCTGATTGCTGCTCTGGCCTTGATTAACTGAAGAAGACTGACTGAAACTACGGTTGTGGTTGTTATCGGACCTTTTCTGGGATTGACCTGCACTGGTTGCTTTATCGGTATCGTTCCACTTGCGTTTGTTATCACTGGCAAGTGTGGTGGCTGTAGCAGTCGAAGTAGTAGCAGAAATACGTGGCGGCAAGTTGCCACGTTCGACCTCTTGGTCAGTAATCTTATGTGCCAAACGAACGATACGGACAGATTGTCTAAGTTTGCAGCAGTAACGTACCCCTTAACAGTTGGTGCTAAGCCCTTGAGATACAACTCGATTCGCCGGGGTGGGGGTCGAGACAGGTTAGGGCACAAAGTTGCTAAATCATTGGACCTCCTCGTGTATGCTTCAATCTCAGATCCCTCCATTTTCAGATTATAATATTCGTTTTCTAATTTCTGAACCTCATCCCGAGGACAATACTCCTCCCTCATCAACTCCTTAAAGTCATCCCAAGTGGTGGCATTCGCCATTTCGATACCCAACATCTGAACCTGGGCGTTCCACCATGTCAGGGCACCATCCTCGAGCGTGCCCGTAGCATACTTCACTCTGTCCCCAGCAGGACAGTTACACATCGCGAATACCGATTCTGATTTCTCAAACCATCGCAAGAGTCCTACAGCCCCTTCAGTTCCACTGAAGGTCTGTGGCTTACAATCCATAAACATCTTGAACGTACAAGCAGGTGGAGCAGGTGGATTGTTTTGGTTCGCAGGTTGCCCTAAAACGAAAGAACGTACAACGCATAGGTAAGATTCGAGTTTATGACGCAAAAAGAGAAAATAATTGGCACTTATCGTACCAGCCTGGTAAGCTGCTAGGGCTTCAGCAACACGAGTGTTGATTAGGTTGGTTAATTCAGCCTGCGTCATAGCAATGTGGCCACGTCCACCACTTCGGCCTCCTCCACGTCTACTCATGGTTCTATATAGGAGAAAGGAACTATCTTAAGGGTCGAAACGAGGTAAAAGTCAAGTTCCACATTAAAATCTACAACTATCAAGTTTTCACATAATAGGGCAGAATCCTTCTCACGTTCGTTAAGCCTCACTGGGACTTACATACACTTCACGTTATTATTATGTGTGCACCCATAATAATAAGGCAATTTGCATGCTCATCTCAGTGCCTCTTAACTTGCGCTAAAAGTTTTCCCCCGCATTCAAATAGCCAACAGTGGGTAGTACAGGATTATGATTCACAAAATTCAAAGAGTAGTGTCACACTATCAAGTCACCATAGTAGCTAATATATAGTTTCGTGCAAACTGTAAGTGTATGACTACTAAACAAGTAATGCATGAAATAATAAAAAGACGAACCTTGCAATCTGGAGCTGAGTGTCATGGTCGATTTTCGAAGTTGTTCAGTTATAGTCTGGTTTTATAAAAACGCTTTTAAAACCAAGTTCACTATAACCAGTGGCTCTGATACCAAACTGTCACACCCCCAAAATACCACTTAGGGAGTGTCCCTGATAGGCATGTGACGTACCAGCAATGAGCCACTAATTACATAGAACCTATACATGTTTCTAAAATAAAATAAAATAAAATAAAATAAAATTCTTGATTATTAATAAAACACCATCCAAGTTCAAAAGAAAACCAAAGTATTCAGCGGAAGCAAAAATTCAACGAAGTTAAATAAACCAATATAGTATCAAGAAATCAGAACATAAATCCCTCCAATCGACCCATGAGACTCCAGCTACTCCAGACAGCAAGTTCCAATGCAAACAGCTAACGACCTACAAGCATGCAAACAAGTGTGTCAGACTACGCTGGTGAGTTCAAAGTTTTGTTACCGAGTTTAGTTACCAGATACATGTGTAAAACAGTTTAACAATTTGATTTGATGTTGTTATTAACTCGGCCCACATACAGTGCGTGGCCCATTTATGTTACTTAAGTCTAATTATTCTCGCAGCCCATTACACTCGCGTGAAACCCAATAAATTGCAGGCCCAATGATTGCGGTTCGTAAGCCCACTGATTGTGTGTTATTGTTTCAATTTTTGGCACCAATAATTACTCATTCAAGAAGTAGGCCACTACCATCACATATTTCAACTTCACAACAAAACCAAAACATCACCTAACCATCTATTGCACATAACATGCTACTGACAATACTATATATAAAAACAAATCTACACTGTCTGATTTGATCTCACATGGCCGCCACTGTTTATTTCAACACATCCCCTCATCATCAATTGCACATGTATGTTTACTATCACATCACCAAAAGTATCTATATTGATTAAATTCGCAGTTGCACATGGCCGCTACATTTAACATGCAAGATTAATAATTTTATCATGCCACTAACCTTCACTATATTGGACCGAGCATACATAACAATTCCCTAGAATCTTATGAGATTCCTAACATTCATTTAATTATTACCTAACATCAATCATCACAACCATCACAATTATATTAAACAATCGCACACATAATTATTACTAGGCTATATTCCTTAACACCCAAAATATTACCTAATCTACTAGTGCCATACATTCACAATCAACATCAAATCAAACGTGAGCAACACATAAAATACAAATAGCACCAATACTAACCAAAGTGGCACTCGCACCAGATGATAACTTGAGAGAGAGGGAAGTCCCCTGTTGCCGTACGCACGAATAATAGGGAAGCAGTAGGTTTTTATTTTGAGTTTATGATAATAACAACCTTATACGATACAAATATGACATTTGTTTGAGGCGGTGACATTAAACCGGAATGGGCTTAAGCCCATTCACATAATATCATGGTTTAGGGGTCCATGGTGTGTATTAAGCATATAATGTGTTACGAGTGGGTTTGCAAATACTCAAGCATTCTTATACAACTCTATGCAAACAATAGTTAAGAAGATGGGCTTGACTTGTCTTTTCTGATGTTCGGTTGGGCTCTAGCAGGCCCAAGCATACTCGTGGTCGGTTAACGTGGCCAAATACATGTTATATAACAAAGTTATCAAATTTTAATGAAGTTAAAATCACAAGACTAAAACGTAACTGACCTTGAAAGTTCGGGTTGTCACACGTTCTAAATCATCTATGCATCAAAATATCATCAACATTAATCTAATTAGCATGTAGAATTTCACAAAAGTTTAATCATCTTTTGACATACAAGTAGGTTTTACCCTAATTCATCATATAGATAAATTCAAGCATAATGTCAACTCCTACATGTTCATGTCATCTTACATTCATGTCTGATTTCATAGAAAATCACACTTACACATAAACCACTTCATCAAACTTTACCAAATCATGAAATTATACTTACTTGATGTCAAGAACACTTAAGCAATCAAAGTTCCTAGCCCATGCATAACAATTTTAGCCTTTAAGCCTCTCAATTTGGTGATAATTTGCTAGGGTTTTGAGGGGAAAGTCTCCCATGCCCTATCCTTCTCGATCGCACACAGCTAGGAGCAAATATTGGCTTCTTTTTTTTATTAAGTTTTATTGTAAAATTACACTTTTAGTCCCTTGTCTATTAAAGGGTGTTCAATGGTTATTTCCCATACTAACTTAGTTAGGGGTTGTTTGGCAACCTCTGAACCAGTAAGTGCTGAACCAGTAAGAGGTTTGACTAGGTAATAGGCTCTGAACCAGTAAGTGTTGAGCCGATAAGTGCTGTTTGGCTAAAGCTCTGAATAAATGTGCAAAATGACTATTTTACCCCTCTGAACTATTTTGTGTTAAATGAAATGTATCTACTGGTTGGTGATGGACTGATGGCGGTTGTTGGCAGTGGCGGGTGGTGGTGGCGGCGCTGGTGGCTGAAGTTTTAGGGTTAAGGAAGTTTATTAGGGCAAGGGTAAATCAGTCTTATCACTTAATCATTAAGAGGTCAATTGAACCATTACGAGGTGTTATTTGTGAACCAAACACGCTTACCTCTTACTGATTCAGAGGCACCAAACAACCCCTTACTTTCAACTACATAAGGGGTTTTAACTTATTATTATTTGTAGGACTTTCAAAGTGGTAAAAATCTATATTTACCACTCCTTACTATCAAAGTATTAGGATTAAATTATTATATCATGTCATACGAAATTTGGGGCGTTACATAAGGTTTAAAGTCTTGCTTCTTTCACACGTTCCGCACCGAGATTTCTTGACTGAATTGCTTCCCACATCTCCTTTGCTGACTTCAAATTCCCGATCTGTAAAATTTGTTCCTCTGGTATCGATTGAAACAAAAGAGCTTTCGCCACGTTATTTTTCTTCGCATCATCGGAACCCGGATCAATCACATCCCAAACTCCATGAATCCCAAAAATAACTTCCATACGTATGCTCCAGGTCGTGTAATTTGTTGAAGTTAACAACGGACACTGAAACGAACCTGGATTCGTTTCCTTTACCGGAGCATTCGAACCTTCACCCACAACCATCGTTCGTTTCTTTCGTCGGCTATAGGTTTTAGTAGTCCCCGGTGAATCAATTTTACTAATACATAATCGTTTTGTTTTTCGATTCGTGTCGATAACGTCGTAGGACAATCAACGGTTTCCCGTTTCCAACCTACTATAATCGACGATTAACCATGACAATCAACAGTTAAAAACTGTTTCCAACTTGGTCAAATCTGAATCGAAAAACAATTCCCTTAATTTTACCAAATTTAACTCAATAGTTAAAATCAAATAATATATATGTAAATAATTGGACTCAACTTAAAGACAATTGTTGCTGTACGATTAGATGACAATTGCCTTTTCCTTTTTTTTAAATAATTGAACTCAACTTTAAAATAAATAAAAAAAGATAAAGGAACAATGTGTACTGTACGAGGAAAATTAGTCAAAGCAATTAGATGCTTTTTCCGATGAACGCAAAAGCAGTAAACGCCACTTCAGTTTCCCCTGTAATACGCCGCTCTTCTCCTTTCTCTTCGATTCCAGCTAGATACTTCCAGTCGCAAGTATTAATCAACAACAACCCCTTGACACGCAGGTATGTTGTTCTTCACGGGTCTCTCAATCGAGCAGATTTATCTTATCACCACAGTTCCCTGACGCGAACTGTTCCTCAGGTATCAACAACCCCTTTGCTCGCAGGCTAGTTGACTACCACAGGTCCTCGATCGTTCAATTATTCCGCTCTGATACCAATTAAAGAGAATTGGTACCAGATTAGTTATTAATTGGAAGTTTAGAAGAGTAATTGGCTAACACCCAATGTTTATTATCAAGGATTAACTCAAAACCTTGAAAATTACAATCCCTACCAATTAGATTGGTATATATAGCTAACCTAAACGCGTTAGACTATAACTAGGACTCCTATTAATTAATTACATGATATTTATCTAATACACATCCTAACCCAACATGTATAGGATACTTAGATAACAATCCACTAATCAATTAACATTGTTTATTACTTGTCTTGCACTCCAAGCAATCCTCCTAGCTATCCTTCACGCATGTAAGCCACGGATTAGACTAGGAATTCCCAACAGTTAGTATGCTATGTTGGTTTTCATTTGAACATAAAGTCACGTCCTAATGTCCTATTGTTAAAGTTCGAAACACAATTTTCTTTTAAACTTTTAAACAAAAGGGTATACTCCAAGTTACTTTTTGTAGTTATATATAATATGTAAAATATGATAAAAGCAGGGGCAACATGAGCGTTTTTAGGAAGGTGATTTGGGGGGGGGGGGGGGGGGTTGTTTTTTTACACTTATATTTTTTATTGATGGTCGCATGACGAAATTTAACCCCTTTTTTTCTTAAACAACCCTTTATTATGACTGTGGTTAAATAAAATAACCATTTAGTAAAATGGAATGTTTTAACTTGAACCAATACTAACCTAACACCCGCTCCTTTCGTCAGGTATACTAGTGAATTTTATCCTATGTGGTTATAAAAGTATAAAATTTAGTAATTATAGTTTTATTATTTTCGGTGACCAAATGAAAAAAATATGGTTAATAACAATGAAATTTAGAAAAAAAATGCTCCGACTTTTCTTCTCCCTTTTGGCCTCGAAAAAGGTTGAGTCAACCCTGCATCCATCTTAAAACCCATTTCAAACATTGAACTCGGTCGATAGGATCATATCGCATCATTTAAACCCACTCCAACATTAAGGAAGTGGTGAGGCGGCTTTCTTCAACTCCGCATAATTACTCGGAATTGATTAGACGCGGTTAAACTCTGCCAGAATTGGATCAACCCGGGCCAAGTTTGACTTATAAAACAATAAAACATAATTCATATGTGTATCATATTAAAGAATTAATATCATTTTTCAAGAAATCAATATCAATTTTTCAAATACTTTACTATTTGAACATGTATCACGTATTTTGTAATAAATATTAGTAAATTTATGATATTTGACATGTATATAATTTCCTGAAAACTAGTTTTATAATTTAACATGTCCGAGTGCTCTTCGTCTAGACCGAGTACTTGCAACTCCTTAATCGAACGACTAGAAATCGCCTAACGACTTAACTATGATTTAAAGTGTAAAAATAGGGAGATAAAAAATAAATTATTTATCTAAAATTTCAACGCTCATGTGACCGTTCTCCAATGAGTGATTTCCAGTGGGTTCGTGAACCAACTGAACCTGGCATGCTTGTGGAAGTGTTCCCTTGCCAACCTGGAACAACTCGCTCGTAAACCCAGGGCCGCCCCCACCACCCTTAGCATAATTGTTTTTCTTTTCGCATAAATATAGTTGACATGCTTTTTGAAAAGTCAAAATGATTTGTCTATAATTAAGCAAGTGCGTCCCTCAAGCACCAAAAGAAAGTATTAGACTATTTTAACACAGTTCTTGACGTAGTAAAGTAGTTAACTTTTCTTTTTGTAAAGTTACAATCAGATTTTTTTTTAACGGCTAACGAATCCTCTAAATGGGTTAGTGGCGAAATTCACCACATTGGGATACACTCGTCTCTGAACTGGGGAAAACTCTCACCTAGGGCAGAAGCCCGTGAACACTCACCCAAAGGCACGACAGTGCGGTGAGGTAAAACCTATTCAGTTCAAGGATCGAACTAGCGATCTCCGCCTACTCGCCTAGTCTCCCGTCATCACCAGGTGCCGCGGAAAACTAATGGTGAGAAGCAGGAATTGAACTTGGGTCTCTTGGAAATCCAAGTCTCTCCATTACCACTCCACCACAAGCTCAATGGCAGTTACAATCAGATTTAGTGGCTGTTTATTTACCTTTTAATGAAGCTCTTAATGGTTCAGACATCTAACTGGTTCAGCATCTAATGGTTCAAACTGTTTGTTTCGTGTGCAAATGTCTGAATGGTTTAGACATTTGCCTCTGAATGATTAAACATTATACAGAGTCTGAATGGTTAAGACCTCTAATCTGAATTGGTCAGACATTTGCATCTGCTAAGGGTTAAGCATTATATTGGTTTTTAATGGTTTAGACCTCTTACTGATTCAGCACTTAATGGTTCAAACCTCTTACTGGTTCAGCACTTAACCATTCAAAAGTTGTCAAACAGCCCCTTAGTTTTAGTTATAATTATGCAATAATAAGAGGCTGAATAGAATAGACTATTGTAGGGGTGTTCAAAAAACTCGTGGCTCGCATCTCGCTCGAAACTCGCTCGAAAAAAGCTCGAAGAAGGCCCGGCTCGAAATTGGCTCGGTTGTTAACGAGCCAGCTCGGCTCGGCTCGGTTTGTAAACGAGCCGAGCTCGAGCTTGGTCTGGCTCGGCTCGTGGGCTCGTGAGCTGGCTCGATAAGGTTTACATCCTTCATTTTTTTTGTCCCACATCGCTTAGAAAACCAAAACTAAAGGAGTGTTTCCCCTATAAAAGAAGATAAAGAGAATGTACAAAGTGAATTAACTATTTATACTTGCATATTTAGCCATATGGTTAAATTAAATGGCAATTATGGCCCTTAGTCTATGAAGAAATTCATTTTAAGGGCATTTTAAGTAGTAAATTTTACGGTTTTTTGCTAGTTCGAGCTAGATCGAGCCGAGCCGAGCTAGCTCGAATTCTAATCGAGCCGAGCTCGAGCCGAGCCAGCTCGAATCGAGTTCGAGCCAAGCTCGAGCTGGGTATAGCTCGGCTCGACTCGGCTCGTTTACAGCCCTAGACTATTGCGAGGGTATGAAAAGAATGTGTTTGGTTGATCAAGGTAATTGAATCACACATTACATAAGGCATTATATTCCCTCAAATTCATTCCATCTCACCCTTGTTGTTTTCGTTCCATTTCATCTCTCACCATTCATCACCACCACCACTCGCAACCACAGCCACCCGCCGTCGTCACCACCCGCCACAGCCGCCACCCGCCGCCACCCACCACCACCGACAACCGCCACCACCATCATTCACAACCAATATCAACCTCCTCCGAAAGACTCTTGATACTGCGACAAATAAGATAATTAGATTAGATTGATAATAATCAAATCTTTTTTTTATATGACATGCATATTCATGTTAAAGTTGGACTAAGGGCATGTTTGGCTAAGCTTATTTAAGTTAAAAGGACTTTTGGGAAAATGACTTATTGACTTATGACTTTTTGAAAAGGAGTTTTAAAAAAAAAGTGTTTGGATTAGCTAATGGGGTGGGAAAAGCCAATAAGTCAATAAGTTGTTTTTTAAAAAAGTGTTTGGCTTAGCTTATTGATGTAAAATGACTAAAAGCTAATAAGTCAATAAGTTAGTTCAAAAAGTCAAAACATTCTAATTTTTATAAAATGACTTTTTGATGACTTTTTCTTCTTCTCAAAAAGTCATTTTGAAAATGACTTTTGCATTTGCCAAACACTAAAACTCCTTATTGGTTTTTTTATTAAGTCAATAAGTTAGTTGGAAAAGCTTAGCCAAACATGCTCTAAATTAAAACATGTTAATCCGTTCATGATTAGGATTACAAAATTATAAAATATATAAGTGTGTTGAACACGTTTTACGTTTGTTACAACTCATTTTACATGGTCTCTAGCGTATCCAAGTTAGTGCTATTTTTCATACAAATTAAAAAAAATCATCTTTTTCATGTTCATCACTATTCACTCTCTAACTGAAACCCGTTAACTGTTTTTTTTTTGAAAGGTGAACTTCATTAAAACGTCAAAACCCGATAACTGGGCAACCACAATAAACACAAACTACATAAATACAAACTTACACAAATCCTTCCAAGCTATAGACTTTAATTTCGATCGATTTTTTTATCCATAAAAATCCAACCATCTTTACTTCGCTAAAGATATCTTCTATCTGCACCTGCTAGGGGTGTTCAAAACCGGATATCCAAAAATTCGGATATCCGAATTTCGGATGTCCGAAATTTTCGGATATCAGATTTCACTATCCGAATCCGTATCCGAAATTTCGGATATCCGAATATCCAATTTTTATTTAATTTTTATTTTTTTATATTCAGAACCGGATATTTCGGATAGTTTCGGATATCCGAATATAAGTTTTCGGATATTTCAGAAACTTTTCGAATATTTCGGATATTTTTCGGATATTTTCGGATACTTCGGATATTTTTGATATCCGAAATATCCGAAAATTTTTAAATCACTATCCGAATCCGAGTTTCGGATATCCGAATTTTCAAATATTTCGGATACGGTTATCGGATAATTCGGATCGGATTTTCAGATACGGATAGTTTTGAACACCCCTAGCACCTGCTTGTTCCTAGCTCTCCATATACTCCAACACGCGATAATAATAATAATAATAATAATAATAATAATAATAATAATAATACTATTGACGAGGTATGACCCAGAATGGCTAACCCGACCCGATCATTACCTATTATTTTATTATAAATATATAATTACACATGTTTATTTTAGAATCTTCTATTCTGCATTGATAAACCACGTAACCGAATCCCCAATCTTTTGGGAAGATCATGCAATTCCCTAACTTATCGGAGTCCATCCTAAGTTAGAGGAAACCCTAATAGTAAACTATAAATAGAGGTAAACATCAAGTGTCTGTTTGGTATGGAGTAATGGAATAGATGAGAGAATGGAATGGACGAGGTAATGGAATGGACAACGGAATGAAATGGATCATTCCATTCCATTGTGATGTTTGGTTACTCATATGTGAATAGAATGAATCATTACTTTGTACAATTTGATAAACAAAAAAAAAAAGATGAAGTAACGAAACACAACTGTATTAAAAACGATAAAAATATAATTGTCTCAATAATAATAATAATAATAATAATAATAATAATAATAATAATAATAATATATTAATGATAAAAAAATTAATAATAGATTTTTGATATATATTAATATTAGTATGAATATTAATAAACATAAATATAAATACAAATAAAAATAAAAGTATAAGTATAATAATAATAATAATAATAATAATAATAATAATAATAATAATAATAATAATAACACATTTCTTTCCATTCCTTGAAGGAATGAAAAAAAAAACACCTACATATCAAGGAATGGAAATTATTATATTTGGAAGGAGTTACATTCCTTTGGAATGCTCCATTCCATTACCACATTATAACCAAACATGTTTCTTTTCATTCCATCAGAATGATCAATTCCATTCCACCTTCCATTCCTTCATACCAAACGCTACCCAAATGTATGCATCTTCTGCTCTCGTTTACTCTCTCTCTCTCTCTACCCATATTCTTTTACTCCCAAACCGAGACTTATTCTCACGCCGGAGGGTGGTTACAAGAATAACCACATTCCTGTAACGAGTCCTAACGGTGTTCTGTTTTGCAGTTAGTGGTTCTGATCGCCAAGAGTTGAAATCCTAGTCGGAGCTTACCGTTCAGGTCAGTGTTTCTTCAACTATCATGAAGCACCCCTCTCACCTGATCAGAGAGACCCGCATGAAGATGGATCTCTATAAGATCTCTAAAGGAGAATGCCTAAATGACTAGAAAACCCGTTAATCTTACTTAATTGATACTTATTTTAAATTTAAGTAGTTAATAATAAATAGGGTGAGGATCAAATAGGAAGTTTATTTTGGCTAGGAAGCATATGAAGCAATAGAATTATGACATGTGGCAAAATTTAAAATAAAAATGAAGGGTATTTTAGTCAAACCATAAATTAGTATCATGAAACCCTAGAAAAAAACCCAGCACGTCTTTCTCTTTTATGATTCATCTCACCCCTACATCACCACCACCACCACCACCACCACTCCACCACTACCCCCTCCGTCACCGGAAGCGGCGTAGCTCCTCTTGCCTTGCCGCATTACCTCCGTAATTTAAAAAAAAAGGCCTTGAAAACAGAGCTGAAATACAAAGAATTTGCTGGCTATGACCTTGGTGGAGTAATCGATATCCCTCTTGAAGTAAGTTTACAATTTCTAATTTGCTGCGTTTTCATTTTGTAAGTTCTTTTTTTGAAAAAAGTATGTTGACGGTGACCACATTTAAATGATAATTACATCAAGATGATGATGAGAATGAATGTACAGGTCAAAATTGATTTTTTTTAAGTATTTGTAAAACGCAATTTTAAGGGTTGATTATTTTAAGTATTTGTAAAACGCAATTTTACTAATTATTGAATATTTTCAACATTTCCAGTTATGTATTTGTAAAACGCAATGTTTATAATATAATGAAAAAACATATTTTATTGTCTTTTTTGTCTATTGTTTTTTATAAGACAACGGAAAAACACATTTTTTGCGTGTTTTCAGTCCATTGCGTTTTAGAAAAAACACTTTCTTTTGTGTTTTTAGGCCATTGCGTTTTAGAAATAAGTCATTTTTATGTGTTTTCTGGTCATTGCGTTTTAGAAAAACACATTTTTGAAGTGTTTTTAGTCCATTGCGTTTTAGGTAAAACACATTTTTATGTGTTTTCAGTCCATTGCGTTTTAGAAAGAACACTTTCTTTTGTGTTTTTAGGCCATTGCGTTTTAGAAATAACTCATGGTTGTAAAACAAGGTTTCCAAGGCCGAGTACTCCCCGAGTAGTCGCTACAAGGTAGGCTGCCGATGCGACTTTCTTCGACTCCGCCTAATTACTCGGAGTCGGTCAAACGCGGTCAACCTTGGCCAAAATTGGATCTAGTAGGTCAACTCAGGCCTAGTTTGACTTAAATAATAATAAAACATAACTTTTATTCCTATCATATTAAGGAATGAATATCATTTTCACATATTTTATTATAAATATTAGTAAATTTATGTTATTTGACATATATTTAATCTCCAAAAAGTAATTTCTTTATAATTTAACATGTCCGAGTACTCCCCGGGTACTCTCCGCCTAGACCGAGTACTCTCAACTCCCCGGTCGACCGACTAGGGAGCGCCTAGCGACTTTTGCAACCATAATAAGTCATTTTTATGTGTTTTCTGACCATTGCGTTTTAGAAAAACACATTTTTGAAGTGTTTTTAGTCCATTGCATTTTAGATAAACACATTTTTATGTGTTTTCAGTCCATTGCGTTTTAGAAAGAACACTTTCTTTTGTGTTTTTAACCTATTGCGTTTTATAAACTACACTTTCTTTTGAGTTTTTAGGCTATTGCGTTTTAGAAATAACACATTTCTTTGTGTTTTCTGGCCATTGCGTTTTACAAATAAGACATTTCTTTGTGTTTTTGGTGCATCGCGTTTTAGAAAAATGTCATTTTTTAGGTTTTTTTTTTTCCATTGCGTTTTACGCAACTGGGTTTTTTCCATTGCGTTTTACGCAACTAGGTTTTTTCCATTGCGTTTTACGCAACTGGGTTTTCAAAAAAAAATTCGAATATATAGCAATAGTATACTCGTTTTAAAGATAAAAACACGCTCGTTTTTTTGGTGCAATTTTTATAAAAAAAATAATGTCGTATGAAAGAGTTATTAACGTTTAAAAAATGGGGGAGAATTTGAGGAGAGAGAAACTATTGCCTTAGATTGACTAGAATGTCCCTAAACAAACTCGCGCGCCTCTTTTCTTCCCTTCAATTTCCATCATTTAATCTTAGCACTTGATTAACTAAATGGATGATCAACATCACTTTCTAGCCTTCTTAGCTAAATAAACTTTCTATTGTATCTCCACCCATAATTATTACCCATAATAAATAAGTAAAACTTTATCACAATTTTGCTTAGTTTGGTATATAACTCGGTTTGACCATATGGCTACCTTTTGTTAAATATATGTCCTATTTCTTTTACGATTTTACTGAAAAGAAATCTCAAGACCAAGACGTATTTCTTTGACTATTCTATTGAAAGAGAGCCCCATCAAGTTTCTTTGACAATTCTATTGACAGAGATCTCCATCAAGGGAACTACGGCCACCATATCTCTAGAGGATTTTATGCAAAATTGTCACATTCTGTAATTATAACATGTTACTGGATTTTTTAAATCAATTCAAACAGGTTACTAGATTTTTCTAAATCATTATTCCATATATAACTTTGCAAGTTTTTTGTGCATCAATAATTGTACATTGAGCTTTGGGAGTTTTCCTAAAAAAAAACTTGATTTTTTTACTTTAATCCAAAGGTTTTTACTTTTTTTCAATTTTAACCCTACATAATTTGTTTTTTCACTTTAACAAAAAACTTTTCATTATTTGCAATTTAACTTCGTAACTTTCGTCACTTATACTTTTCATCTTTCGCAAATTTTCGTTTTACGTATATTTCTAAATTTTTTCGAGTTAATACGACGCAACGTGTATGTGTGGTTCAATGTTTTTACCTCTATTTTCCCATATTTGACAGGTTCGTCGCAACACGCATACCCTAGGTCGAGTCAGTGTTGGTGGTCGATGACGGTTGTGTGACATTAGTACTATTTGACAACGTTTTGCGCCCCGCTGCAACGCGGGGTGTGCTTTGTGGGTTTTCAAAGAAAAAAAGTTATGTATATGGCTGTCGTAACGTTGGCTTTGGGGGTTTTAAAAAAAATGATTTTTTTTTACTTTTCACCCAAAAGTATTTCATAAATTACTTTTAACCCAAAACCATTTGTTTTATTACTTCTAACCTAAAACTTTTTATTTTTTATTTTTTTTGCAATCTATCCTCATAACTTTTTTTACTTTCAATTTGGTCCTTTATAGTTTTCATTTTACACAAATTTTTCTCTTTATGCTTGATTCTAAATTTTGTGACTTAACACATCGCAACGTGCGTCTTTGGTTTAACGTTTTAACGTTTCGTTATAATTTTGCGAGTTAACACGACTCAACGTGCGTGTGTCGGTGAACGTTTTTACATCGTCTATTTTTCCCCGTTTGACAAGTTTAACATAACGTGCGGGTCCTAGATCGATTTAGTTATAACTAAAGATTCCCCGCCGCATTGCGGCGGGTCGCAATCCTAGTTTATATAAAATTGAAAACTAAACTCTTCAATAGAGTTTCTTAGTAGAGTTTTTATGTCTTACAAATAAGAAGAATAAAATTTCTTAAATAGAGTTTTTTATGTCTTATAAATAAAGTATTTATACCTTAAATTAATTAGAGTTTTATGTCTTTTAGTTATAGTCTTTAGGTCTTAAATTAAGTCTAATTAAACTAAAAATCAATTCAGACATGTTACTAGATTTTTTTACATCATTTATATAAATTTGAAAACTAAACGGGTTAATAGAGTTTTTTAGTAGTGTTTTTATGTCTTATAAATAAAGTCTTTATGTCTCAAATTAATTAGTTTTTTTTCTAAACGGCATGATTCTATGATTTATAGAATATGGCCGACATATGCTTTAAAAACTCGAAAATTAGAGTTTTTATGTCTTTTTAGTAGAGTCTTTATGTCTAAAATTAAGTCTGTAATTAAATTAGACACTTCTTCCACCAATGGATCTAGTTTAGATAGTAGGCTTTGGTATAACAGCCCTAACGTAAACCGACACCCTAATATATCTTAAATATCCCAAAAATGTCTTTAAATACACCCTGTATGTGAAAACCGAGCCCGAAATATAACATAACATTAAAAATAATTAATAACAAGTTTATTTAAGTTGAGGCGGGCCGCGTAGGATCCCACCTCAACCTTACGCGGGCGGTATCAAGGCTGAAACTTAGTCCGGTGAAATTTTAAGTTAAGGCGGGCCGCGTAAGCTCACCTTAAATCTTACGCGGGCCGCTAGAGATCATTAAACGTGGAGACACCCTGAGCCGACACGTGTCGACATCGTGGCGGACCTATACGCTGACCCAGCTAAGCTACATGTTGACCGGGTGTTGACGCGGGCCGCGTAAGGCTTCGCCTTACCTTACGCGGGCCGCCTGAAAGTCGAATTCAGCAAGTATAAATAGATGGCATCGGATTTCATTTCAGTTCGCTCACAATTTCAATCTCCAATCACAATTTCTGTAGGAAAGTTATAATACTCGGGTATTATACCCCCTAAAATAGCGAGGTTCTGCTTGTAAGTATTATAACCCCTGGATACGTATTAGATACGCTGCCCGATTGATCTAGGGTTCCGTAACGGCTGTCGTGGTTCTGCCCGACGTAGTCGTTGGAATGCCGTCTCGGGGAGGGTATTACTAATGTTAACATGGGTTATTATACTAACACACGTGCATTTGTGTAATTTATAGATTATTCCCAAGAAATCCATACTGAAAACCCTAAAACAGCAATGTGAGTTGATCCACTTTTTGTAAATCTTTTTGTTAACTGTTTTTACAAAACCTCACTAAATTAAATATATATAAAGCAGTTATTGAGTATTTGTAAGAATACAATTATAGTGGGTATGTTGGGGTTTTGTATACAAAATTTGTTACTGGCGTGGTAACATTCCACAAGTTGAGTATGACAGTACCACTGATGTTAATTGTTATATCTTGGAAACAAATGGAATTGCGGATGCGCCCTCAATACTGTAAAATGATTGGTATTTCAACTTGATTAAACTGGGATTCACTCACCAGTATTTTCCACTGACAAAATGTTTTAAAACGCGTTTCAGGTAACAAAATGTGAAAGCCAAATAGAAACCAGCTGGACAGCACTGAATGCTTGGAAAAGTGGCAATAAAGTTACCTAAAAAGAAATAGATGTTTTTCTTAAATAAAATAGAGTGTATCCCTATGAAATTATGTGTACTGAAAACTTGGGGCTTTACCCATGTGTTTAATATTATAAAATGTGGGGGTTTACTCTGATAAAATATTTCCTAACTACGGTCCTGATGAAAATTTCCGCTGCCAAATTAAATAATTAACGTGATACCACCGAAACTGGCTCACGGCCGCCCGTTCCCGGAGATTTGGGATCGGGGGCTGTGACATTTTGTGTCTTATTTGAGGTGTGTGTGTGTATATGTATATCGGGTTAGGGTAAAATGAAAATTTCTACGAGTTGTGAGAACTTAGATAATTCGGCTTTATGAAAGATTTTTTCAATTTTATTTTACAAAAAATCATAAAAAGAAATCAATTTTCCCCAAAAAAAACCTATTTTTTTTTTTATTTATAGCCGCCGTAAATGATGTAAAAAACTAATGTCATGCTGATGTCATCAGTTTTTTACAGCGGCTGTAAGGGTTCGAAAACACCACCTCGAATTTTTTTACGTCCGCCTTTGTAACATTTTAATTTAGGGGTGTGCAAAAAATGGGGGCAAAACTCGCACGGGAAGGCCGAGTTCTCTAAGTTCTCATAACTCGTATGAGTTTTCTCTTGATCCGAAATATATATATAAAAGAATTCTTGGAGAAAAAGAAAACACTTGATTACCAATATGTTGAGGAACTAAATATAGAGGAGTGCTCTCTACCCGACTTCATCACCTTCGCATCCTTATCTATTATACAAGTTCTAACACTATAACTTTACCCGGTGTAGCCTCGGGCGTGTGAGCCATCTCCGGCAGTACATACTGTTTTAGCTATAGTTGTTGTATCCCGAGAGACATCCGAATTGTCTAAGTAGAGGCTCGAATTATGTTTTAATAGAAGTGTGTTGAACATGTGCCTCAACCACAACCATTAACACCTGTTTGTTATTTCTTGTAGCAAAGAATCATACAAGATGGTGTTATTCTAGCTCTCGTTGAGGACTACACAAAGAATCATACACGAAAATGCGATTCAAGCTCTTATTGAAGAATACGGTTTAAATCATTTATTCACATATGTAGTATTTAATGTTATTTTCATTTGCATTTGCATTTGTAGATGATACATATTGTACAATTTTCCGAATGTATATAGAGATAATCTTTATTATTTTTTATTGTACAATTTTAAAAATCATGACCCGTATCTATACTATATAATAAAAGAAACCAATTAAAGGATATTTGTCATTATTCTAGACCATCCTTAATTGTAGATAATTATTATTTAATTAAAATCATATAAATCTTATCAACTCTAAATTATTGGCATAAATTCGATTTTAATTCCTTGAAGTCAAAAGAGTTGTATAATTATATATTTATTTATTTAGAATTCGTTAATGAACAAAAAAAAATCGGTTATCACATGATGAATGTTTATTATCATCATCATTAATCATTCAATAATCAAAATTTTAATTGAGAAATTACGGTTTGTGAAAAGAAATAATGATTTTCAAAGGATAAATTATATTTGGATAAATGATTTTGAACATAAAAATTTGGATTTTTTTTAAATAGAACTTTTATATGATCAAACCAAAAATTTAAAATAGTATTAACCTAATTTAAAAAATAAAAAAAAATCCATTTTGATTTAGAAAGATTTTTTTTAACAATAGATAAATCCGTGTAATACAAACGGTTTTAAAGATATAACTTTTTTATTATTTGCTATATAAGGCTATAGGGTGTGGTCTTGACCCTCATGGTCACCATGATCCTCCACATCAGCGTCATGTCACTCAATTCTAATCCATCATCCAAAACCACTACCCTAAGGGTGTGGTAATGACCCAAACCACTATTTTCTTATTTTAGTTTACTTTTGTGAAAAAGAAAAATGAAATATTGAAAAAGGAAAGTAGGCTCATGGTTGCCATGGTTTAATCCATGCCAACCATGGTGGATGAAGCAAGGGGATGGTGTAGCAATCCATTGATGGTCCTATGTGGCATTAATGACCCAACACATGCTCACCACACCCTTTAGCCTAATATTAGATTTAATTAACCCGTAAAATACACGAAGTTTTTTTAAAATATAACTTTGATATTATCAAACCAAAAATTTAAAATAGTATTAACGTAATTTAGAAAATAATAAAAAAGTCCATTTTGATTTAGAATTTTTTTTAACAATAGATAAACCCGTTTAATAAACAAGGTTTTTATAAATATAACTTTTTTATAGTATTTGCTATATAAAATTCTGTACAATACACAAAGTTTTATTAAAATATAACTTTTGTATTATTTAGTATATAAAATTATATTTCTTCCACCCATGAATACATAATGTTTTTTTAAAAATATATAAGTTTTTTATTGTTTGGTATATAAAATTACATTTATTTAACCCGCACAATACACGAAGTTCTTAAAGATATAACTTTGTTATTATTTAATATATAAAATTATATTTACTCAACACATATAATAAATGAGGTTTTTAAAAATATATTATTTTTTATTTAATATATAAATTGCTTTTATTCTACCCGTGTAATATACACGGGGTTCTAATCTAGTTCTTTGATATACTTCAAACTATGGGTGTGCTAAAAATCGAATTAATCAAATCATAACCGAATTAACCGATAAAACCGAACCGAAAAAACCGAACCAAATAAAAAACCGGTGGGTCGGTTAATGGTTTTTTGAAAACCGAAAGTAGCGGGTCGGTTATGGTTATCATTTTTTTTCATACCCACCATAACCGAACCGGACCGACGTGTAATAAATCTTTGTATGATTTAGGATTTTCACCGTATTTAATATTTGACTGAAGATTTTTAGTACTTATAGGTTTTTCATATCATTTTGTGGTTTTGGTTGAATGTTTATTTGAATTTATAGAATGTATTATATCACTTTATTTGAATATTTGATAATAATAATTGGTATGAATATTATAAAATATATATATATATATTTAATACTATGTAATATACTAATATATTCAAATATGCAATAACAATTTATTTCATGTTAAAAAAAATTAAGCTATTTTTAGCTAAGTTAAATACACGGTTAACCACCCATAACCGACCCACTATAACCTTCAAAACCGAATAACCATAACCACCATAACCAATCGGTTATGGTTATGGTTATCCAATAACCGAAATCGCGGTTATGGTTATGGTTTTTGGTCAAAACCGACCCAAACCGATCCATGCACACCCCTACTTCAAACCCTTTTGAGGACCTCATCGGCATTAAAAAAAATTGATTAGGCATGTTAGATCAATTTTAACATTGAAACAGATGATAGTATAAATAGTTAGATAAGAAAATATGAATACATGAGATAAACTTAAAAGAAATTGTTTTACAAAAAAAGTTGCACACCTCAGATGGTGTCAACCGTTAAGAAGGATTTAACCTTTCAACCTTATAAATAAATATTATTTCTAATGATTACCAAATGGGTATAATATTAAAGAAAGGTAGACTGGTAGTTGTATCTATAAACAACCTTGGCATATTATTAGTGTTTTTTTTAAATGTTGGCATATTATTAGTTGTTTAAAGTTTGTATGTTTGTTTATTGAATAAGGATCAAATTAATTGATGGATAATATGTGGGTGGTGATAAACAAATATCAGTAGGGTCTCTCTTAATGGATAAGCAAGAAAGGGCAGCACAAATAAAATATGCACCATTGCACATTTTTTATCATCTTATTTTATACGATTAAATATTTTTCGAAGGTTCAGTTTTGGATAACCTCACGCTTACTAGGTCTATGACGTAAGAAGTAAATTCCGATAAAAAGAGAAAAAAAAAGGAAAAAAGTTATTTAAAGTGACCAACAAACCACAAAATTGGTTAGTATTCACTATTAGTTTTTTTTATGTATTATATATCATCTGATACTCGTTTTTTGTGTTACGCATTTAACACTTGAGTTATATCGATTCATCAGACATTTTGTAAGTATCACACCAGTAAAATAAATATTAGATATGTCGTTACAAACCGACCATATATATGATAATATATATGTATTTGTTAAGAAAATTGAGTTATATATTGGTTTTGGTTTTATCATATTTTATTGTAAAAAACAGTTTAATCAAATTAATTGAGTTATATATTGGTTTTTGGTTTTATCATATTTTATTGAAAAAAACGGTTTAATCAAATTTAAATAATTTGTCGATAATATATGGCTATTTATAAGTCCACTTGACAAATTATTGAACGTAGAGAGTTTTAACAAAGCTGGCTTTATTAAATTTCTATCTATTTTTAATATTTATTTGTTGGTGTCACGACTCATATACATGACAATTTAATCAAAAACAATCATTTTCAGATTAAGCTGATAAAGATTTTGACGGAAAAATGTGACAGATCTTGATATACACGTGGATTAGAAAATTTGTATTTAATATAAAAGTTAGTTTTGACAGTTGCTTAATTACTTACAGGCAGTGTTGTAAAAATCGCGACTAGGCAATGATTAGTCGGCGATTAATCGCTAGTCGTCCAGTTACTGAGTACTTTTTCTTAAATCAGTCCATTAACTGACTAGGTCCGACTATGCACGACTAGGTCCGACTAGGCCAGCCAAAAGTCGACGATTCCAGCAAAAAACCTGTATATTCCGGCCAAAACCTCTAAATTCTGGTCAGTTTCCAACCAAATCATTTGAATTCCAACAATTAATCATGTATACTTAAATAAATGAGTTGAGTAAGATTTAAAACCTAGCTACTTAAAATATTTACCTATAAAAATGTATATATTTATTCATAAAACTGAAAATTACATATAAAAAACCCGATCCGATTAATCCTGATTAATCCCGAGTAGTCGCTAGTCCCCACTTCACCGGCCGACTAGCGACTAGCGAGTTCTCCAACCTTGCTTACAGGGTGTGGAGGAGGGTAGTCCTCAAAGGATGTTTCGTCATGTAGAGGATGAGGCTAAAAGAGATGGACCTAAGGTATAGGGGATGGACCTCATAATATAGGGTGAAGTTCCTGTATAGGTACGGGATCAGGAGAAAACGCTCAAAAGTGTGAGAACGATTAGAACGCATCCTGGCCCAACACGTGGAGCCGGATATGATCAGGGCGTGAGGGGTTTTTTTTTGTCTTTTCAATCTTCTTTTATTTTCCCAACACGCTATGGCGTCTAAAATTATTTTGGCGTTAATTGTATTTATTAAACTTTTTTGGCATTGAATTAATTGTTTTTGTGTTACATACATAATCTTTTGGCGTTATAGCGTTTTCTAGTCAATTTTTTTTTGCGTTGTATAATAATTCACTACGAGTCATTAATAAGACCAAATGTTTTTTTCTAGCGTTTAGTCAGTTTTTCTGGCGTTTAATACATTGACAAGATGCTTTGTCAGCACTCGTTCTCACAGTTTTTTTACTACTAGCGTTTTGGTGTTTGTAGTTTTTGGCGTTTTATATAATAATGTATTTTATTTGTAGAGAATTAGATAACAAAACAACAGATAATTTGATAACAAAACAATATAAAGTGAAAAAGAAAAAAAATAAAAAATGGTAATCTAATTTTTCATCCGAATCTTCATTGTCATCAGCTTCTTCTTCTTGAATTTATTTTAGCGTTTTGAACCTTTGAATACCTTAGCTAGATACCAACTTTCCTACATAAATCCCGTCTTTTTTAGACGAAGCTTCTTAGTGGTATCCTGTTTTTTGGTGTGATATTCTTGTTTGGTGGCATGTCATTGAATATCAACTCTTGCTTGATGCTATTTATAATAATGGAGTCCAAAATAGCATTTTACACTTGTGTTGATCCCTTTATGTCATGCCTATATTCATCAAGAACAAAGCTCACATGATGACATATCACTGCCATCAGTCTCTTTTTCTTGAATATTTGTCCATCTCATTCAGCAAAATATTATAGAGATAACCCCCTCAGAGAAGAATCCATTAAGTGAAAGCTTTGCTATCTGTGGTTATTTTAACTAACTTTTTTTGGCGTTTTAAAGTGAGTGATTTCTAGAGAACATGGCGTTTGTTTTTCTGGGTGTGATAAATTCATTGTGTGTAGACCCCTCTCTTATAGAAGTTTTTTGGCACGTAGTTTAGGCGGGATTTTTTATTATAATAAATGATAGTAATAAAGTAATCGTCTTTTCAGTTACTGTTTGTATTTACTGTTTTGATCAGCTTTATCAGTTTATAGGGTGATAGACGTCCCATCTTCCAAGTTTTGCGTTTTTTTTAAATGGCGTTATGCAGAACAAGATAACAAAATACAATAACGGAGAAAATAAAATATTGCGTAGGAAAAATATTTTTTTTTATTTCTGGCGTTTTATAAGTTATAACCTTTTTTAGTATTTTTTTTTGCGTTTTGTAAATAAATAGAGAAATATATCATTTAATTATCTTTAAAAAAATAAGATTACACAGAAGAAAAAAAAATTAAAACCCTTCGTCAGAAGGTACTTTATCCGAAAAATATCCATCACTTGCGTCATCTTTTTCCTCGGAGTCTTCATCTGGATCTTCATCCATGTCATCACCTTCACCTTCATCGGCTTCTTGTTCCTGAAGATTATGAAGCCTCCATTTGAACATGTCTTTCATTAACACCAATTTTGAGTCCATTTATGTGTTCAAACAAATGGCGTTATGCAATTCTTCCATGAACCCAAGCTCCTGCTTTGTCATGATGTTTTCAATCCAGTAGTCTTCCTGCTCTCCGCTGTCGTATATAACGGTCACCATGTCTATTTCATCATCAAAACGCCATGATGTCATGACAGGGTCCAGCTTTACATCTGCTTTGATTGGTCCAAATTTCCTTGTTAATGCTTTCATAAGCATATGTGTTTCATGGCATTCGTTATCCAGAGCGATGCCAAGAGATAGGATATCCCTCTGTACCTCTTTTTCCATCTTCAAAATTGCCTTGATCGTCCTAACATATACCCTCCTTCTGTTGTCAAAACGCAGGACGAATCGTCTGATTGCCAGAGTGTATCTCCACCAAACGATTGTTGCCATTTTTGGCGTTTTGGTTAAATTGGCGTTTTTGATTAAAGATGTTTTTGCAGAAATGATAGATTGAAGTGATTATGGAAGCGATATTTTACGTCATTTATATAATGATGTTTTTGGCGCGTAATTTAGGAGGGAATTTCTTCTAATAAATGTTAATAACTGAAATTCAGTTATTGTGTTGTTTCCTCTTCCTGTAATATCCAACGCGTTTTATCACTAATTTTGGCGTGTTTTTAATGACGTTTTATTTTTTTGAATGGCGGTTATCATTTGTTGGTGTTTTGAATTTGAGCGGTAAAAGACCCTTTTACCCTTAATGAAGTGCGTCCCACATAATAAAAGTGATGTTATTTACGAAAACGTCACCGCGTCATCTAGTCCATAGATTGTTTTGATCTGACGATCCATAAGCGTTCTCTCCGTTCTCACACTTTTCACTGTTTACTCTAAATCATGACCCTATATATATATGTTTGTGTGTGTGTGTTGTATGTATATGTTTATGTAAGGAGAGGAGGCCCGGCTTGAACGTCTTCCACAAGACGGAGACGGGGCTAGGGGCGGTGTCCTGAGCATCGGCAGCCCTAGGCCGTTCCCCATACTCGATTAGTCAGGTTACTTAAATTACAAGTACACGTGGATCGGGTTCAAGTCCCTATTTGCCTGTTGGGATACGGCTCTATCCAACTTTTACAAGTTGGGTTGATTCGAATGATTGAGCGAATCAAGTTGTGCACTCAAGTGGAGTTGTTATTTTATTATGCTTTATGAAAGATCCACTTTATTTAGAAATAAAACAATTCAGGGATTAAACTATGAAAGATCCACTTTATTTAGAAATAAAACAATTAAGCGATAAGAATATTGGATTTTAATAATCTCAATTATTCGCTGTTGATCGTCAACAGTTTCAATTTTAAAAATAACCACTGTCAGTCCCAACTTGAAAAAGGTATGGTGCTGAAGAGGTATGGTCCCAATTCCTTGTCTACATGACAGGGACCACACCACTTTTCCGTCTACATGGCGTCTAGATCAGCAAATAAATCCAGAAGCTTCTAGAAGCTTCTGGAAGACGTCAAGGTGGCACCAAAGATGCTCCTTCCGACAGAAAGGACGACACGTGTCACCAGTAATCGAGCGCCATATAGACCTGCAATAGATCCTGGGGGCAGAACGACAGGAGCTGCATGATTTCTCCAACATGGACGAATATCGGCGTGCCACGTGTACCACCATCCTCACCACAGCAGAGGGGACCAAGAGGATATTCCCCTTGGTCGGACAGCTGGCGCCCAATGGCAGCTGGCAAGGTTGCTCCTCTATCCTTCACCCTCCGGCTATAAATAGGACCCTTCATCATTCAGGTTATTCTATTCCATTCTCCACACTCTCACTCACAACACACACTGTTTTCCTCCTCAGAGCAGTACTTATTCTCACGCCGGAGCCCGGTTAAGAGGGAAACCCCCATATTCCCCTCTTAACGAGCTAACGGTGTTGCTGTTTTGCAGGACCTTAGTCATTGGCGAGTAGAAAAGGAGGTTGAACCCACAGAAGAGACAATCCAGCTAGCAACCGTCGGTGTTAACCAGTGTTTCATCACAACTATTAACACATTGGTCTCCAACAGACCCTGACTAACAGAACCCTAACGCCGTTAGTCTCTGGTCGCTGGAAAAACGTTTTTGGCCGGAAACTCAGCATTTTCGTCCCAAACCTCTTTGTAACCTTATTACGGACCTTTACGAACTTTTTTCTAGTAAAAGTCCCAATTATTAAAATCGCCGGGAAACTCTTTTTTCGCCGAAAAACTTCTTTTTGGATGGAAAACTCTACTTTTTGGCCGAAATACTTTACATTTTCGTCCCAAACCTCTTTGTAACCTTCAGGTCGGACCTTTAGAAACTTTTTTATGGCCAAAAACGGTTTTCTAGTTATCGGAGACTAACGTCGTTAGGGTTCTGTTAGTCAGGATCCATTGGTGGCCAATATTTCAATAGTTGGGGCTGCCAGTGGTTATTTTTTAAGTTGAGACTGTTGGCGGCCAACAACGAATAGTTAAGATTATTAAAATTCAATTTTTCTAAAACTAATGAGAACTAATTAAACTAAACAACTAAAATGATTGAATTTGATTGTTTTATTAATGTTAACACACCTATGTTTCAAATTAAATGTTTCAAAAAATGATACATGAAATCAAGTACGGTTTTTTAGTGTTAATACGTTAAAAAATAAAAAAATAAAATAAACTTGTTAGGACATGGGTCGTGGACGAAAGACAATAGTGACAAAGATTGACAAAGATAAAAGAGATGAGTAGTAATTAGGAAAGAGAGGGAGATAGCGAGAGTAGTAAGGTGACAAACACATGTCAATTGCGGTGTGTGTAGCGACATCACCATATGCCCAAGTGTGAAAAAACAAAGAAAGGGAACACATTGCAGCAAGGGAACATGGCATGGTGGTAGGAGCGCGAAAACCGCCTTCCTCCATCGTACATTCCAAAAAATCACTCTGTATTAAAAACCATACTAGTTCAAGTGATATGATGGTTGTCTTTTTTTATAAAAGAGTGTGAGTTTAAACCTTTACAAAGATAATATTATTTGTTTTTTTTAGTGTAAATCGAAAACCATTTGGGATGACAGTCATGGCACCCTTTCTCATTCCTTTTGAAGGCTATTTTAACATTTACATAAAGTTAAGTGACCTAACTAACAAAAGTAAAATAAATAAAGACCAACCCAATAAAGGTGTTTTTAACTGGGTTTTCTTTATATTATTAGCCTAAAAAACAAATAATAAAGGTTTTTTTAACTGGATTTTCTTTATATTATTAGCCTAAAAAACAAATAATAAAGGTGTTTTTAACTGGATTTTCTTTATATTATTAGCCTAAAATAATTAAAAAAAAAACCTAGATAGTAGATATTTTAAGGTTAAACAACAGTGCCCCCCATCTCCGGGCAGACGGGCAGGTCATGAGTCACAGCCGTTATGTCATCCAACGGGAACCTGCCATGTAAACACGAAAACGCCGATTTGATGACTGTTGAATCGTTTAATATCCAAAGTCAATTTAAGTTGATGGAATATAAGCTGCCCCACTCTTTTAACATGCCGTTTCCTTGCCTCTGGGAGACCACCCCATCTTCCAATTTCATTTCATTTCAATTTTAATTCAATCACCTTCTGTCCAAATATTATTATTATTATGGAAGATGAATATGCAAAACTCATCAGAAGAATGAATCCACCCAGGTTGTTAGTCAGTTAGTTAGTTTGTTGCATCCTAATTTCAGTTAGTTACTTTATATTTGGGGGTTCTTTTACCTTCTTCTTAAATATGATTATAGATTATTATTATTAATTCGAATTAATATGATTAATCTTTGTTTTAGTTTTAATTTTGTATATTGTTGTTGCAGAGTTACAATAGACAACAAATCTTCACCAGATGCAACAGTGATTCAGGTATGTTGTGTAACTGACTAATTTTGGTTGACTTTTGGGTTGTAGTTTTCAGCTTTTGTGGTTGGTGTGTTAGGTTGAAAGTGTTAATAAGCATGGGATTCTACTGGAAGTTGTTCAAGTTCTTTCAGATTTAGATCTTGTCATAAAAAAAGCCTATATTTCATCCGATGGGGGGTGGTTCATGGAAGGTATGTATGTTGTGCGTAAATAAGGATTATTAGGTTAGTTGTTTTGTGCTATATGGTTTTTGCTTACAGTTTTTGATCTTGTTTTTTGTGATTTTGACAGTGTTTAATGTTATAGACCATGATGGAAGCAAGGTTAGAGATGATGGGGTTGTCAATTATATAAAAAAGGTAAGCAACTCATTATCTGTTCGCTCTTAGTTTACATCTTGTTGTTAGGGAAGTGATTCAGAAACCGCGCACACACAAACAATTAAACTGCAGAAATTAACTAACATAAGATTTAACGTGGTTCAGTCTAATCTGACCTACGTTCACCAGCTGCAACTAGGTGCTCAAGGAGTTAGTTACAAAGGCACTACACATCTATATAAATATACTAATAGATTATTGTTTACAACTTTGGGAACACGAAACGTTAATTTAGGCAACGATAGGAAAGCATAAGTTAGGGTTTGCAACTTTGGAAACAAGAAACGTAAGTTTTCAATCCACAATCCCAACAACATCATGCTGTTCGTATACTTTTGGAAGACGTAAGTTTGTCTAGATGGGCGAGTCAGGTTTGGGGTTAAAACAATCCTTTTTAGTATGAGTTGGAACATGTTGGGTCAGGGTTGTATATGTTAAAAACAGACTGTGGGATTTTACCATGTTTGACTGGTTGACTTGTAACTCTATTAGTTAATTGTGTAATTTGACCCGTTAGAGATTAAATATAACCTATATTGAGCGACCCATATGTTAATGTGTCAAAATCGCTTCTATTTTTTTAGCAATATATCCCCATTTATGTATATGATGTCGTCTATCTAGGTGCTTGAAAGTGACGCAATTTACGTACCATCACTGAACGGTTCAGTTGGTTTGAAACCATCTGAAGATTACACATCAATCGAGCTAGTTGGAACCGACAGACCAGGATTACTATCTGAAGTGTCTGCAGTTCTAACGGACCTCGGTTGCAATGTGGTCGACGCTGAAATATGGACCCACAATGCCAGAGCTGCAGCCGTGGTACACGTCACTGATGGAAAAACAAATTTTGCAGTTGAAGACCCGAAAAGGCTTTCAACTATTAAGAAACTGCTTCGTAATGTTCTTAAGGGAAACAATGATTTGGAGACTGCGAAAATGACACTTTCGGCGCCTGGTTATATGCACAGACAGAGAAGGTTGCATCAGATTATGTTTGCGGAGCGGGATTATGAAAAGGTTGAAAAAACAGAACAGGAAAAGGAAAGTGGATTGAGACCGCATGTTACTGTTATGGATTGTGTTGAGAAGGATTACACGGTTGTTACTATGCGTTGTGTGGATAGACCGAAGCTGTTGTTTGATGTTATTTGTACTTTAACTGACATGCAATATGTGGTCTTTCATGGAGTGGTTCACACAGGCGACACGGAGGCTTATCAGGTACCTTGGTTATTTATTAGATTTTTATTTTATTTTATTTTTGTTTTTCATCAATAATTGTATAGGAATTTAAGATGTTAAAAGTATGTTCTTATTAGATTTTAAAACTAAAAAAAAACTAAAGAATAAATGAGTAAATTGCCAAAATCGTCTATGAGGTTTGGGAATTATCAAAATTGTCCATGAGTTAACGATACATTTTAACTGTGTTAGTGATTTGGATGGAAATGACAACAAAAATGAAACCCAAAAAATTCTTATTTTGGATTGAACAAGCAAAAGTGGCCAAACCTGAGGGACGATTTTGGCATTTTACTTTTATTTGTATTGTGGTAAACGAAGTACTGAGTACTAGATAAATGTAGAGGCGTTAGTTTCAGGCTTCGGCCTGTTTACTTACGAATGTGTCAACTTGGGCTATTTTTTTGTCGTCTAATAGGTTGAAAATTTTAATGTAGGAATATTATATTCGACATGTTGATGGGAGCCCAGTAAGCTCCGAGGCAGAGAGGGAACGTGTTATGCAATGTCTAGAAGCCGCGATTGAGAGGCGGACGTCCGAGGTATAGTAAATTCTGCGAATATATGATTAAATTATTTTGTATCTTTATTACAGTCATGGTCTAGTATTTAAAATAAAACAAATTTGGAGTTTGTATGCATTTCGGATATGTTTAGTAAAAAATGGCACTGGTAGCTTGAACTTTGAAAAGATGTTCTAAGATTAGATTACTGGTTTTATGTAGGCACTAGAGCTAGAATTGTGCACAGCAGATCGTGTCGGGCTTCTTTCAGATATAACGAGAATCTTTCGAGAAAACAGTTTGTGTATAAAAAGAGCAGAGATTTCAACTGAAGGTGGAACAGCTAAAGACAAATTTTATGTAACAGATATGACCAGTAACAACCCTGTGGACCCAAAAACAATAGATTCTATTCAAAGACAAATCGGCGAACAAGCAGCGCTACATGTCAGATGGAAATCTAGTCAGTCTCCACCTGAAGAAACAACAATGAGCTTTCTGTTTGGAAATTTGTTTAAATGGCAATCCAGCTGATGGGTCCTACTACTCGCGATATAGTTGAAGAAAACAGAAAGGAAATAGTACAGTTTAGTATTTCCAGCTGATGTACAAAGTAGGCTACAAAGGGATCATTGTATATAGATAATCAGGTATTGTAAATATTATTGTGTACAATATGATATTGATATGTACATGAAAAGACATGATGCAGAATTGATGTATATAATACAAGTTTATGCAAAAGCATACATTATATTGCTATACTTGTTTAAAGAAAGGTGAAAATAGATAACAATAAATGATAAAGAAAATACAAGTTTTTTAAATTGAATTCTAAACGTGATTGATCATTTGATCAATAGTTAGACCATCTTTTTTCCAATGTTCATGACGCCTATGAAGAAGCCTTAAAGGTGGCCCCATTAACTTTTTTTCTTTAAATCTTTTATCTTATAGTTTTTATAAAGTTTTAAGTTTTATTTATATAAACTTGTAAGCAGGGGCGGAGCTAGTGTATTAGAAGGGGTATGATGAAACAATGGTTAACCGGGTAGGGTTAACTCACTGGTCTCGTCAAGAAGGGTTAATCCCTTCCTCCCGAGGATCGCTGGCTGGATCACCGGTGGGTTGATCTCCTGCACAAGGAAACAAGCCGTGACTCGTAACAAGGAGGATGGGGTGGGGGGTGCTCCTTGTTACCACTCTCCGGCGTGAGAATCAGTAGTTTGCTTGGGAAGCAAAGTAAGATAGTAGTAGTAGTGAGAGAGTTGTGAAGAGATACCTCAAACCTGGTTTGGGGTTGGTATTTATAGCCGAGGAGTGAAGGAGGAGGTGGATGGATAAACTGACGGCATGCTGCACCTTTGCAGGTGTGTCAGACATGTCAGCCGTTGAGACGACGCCACGTCAGTCTGTCGCTTCCGTAGATCTGACAGGTGACTGCCATTGGTTCCACTTGCACTGTGGTGTCAGTCCCACTTGTTGAGCGTATAGGATGCGGTGCTAGCCGCATCGCTGTCTGCGGTAACATCTGATGTTATCGCGTCTCTTGCTAGTGATCAAGAAATACGCGAGATGCGGTGCTGGCCGCATCGTCGCCTGTGGTGACTGTTGCTGTTCTCCAGCTTCCTTGTATTGATAGAAGTGTTCACTGGACGCGGTGCGAGGCCGCATCGCTGTGAATACTTCCGTTTTCATACACCAGATGTGATGCTATGTCGCATCACTCTACCGTTCTCATGTTCCATGTAAGTCCTCCTTCGTTACTAGGTAGATTGGATTCACCCCTTGTGTCAATGCGTTCTCGCATGGGCACAAGTAGGTTGTTAACTGGTGGGGGTTTTGATAAGGGTAATGGTCACTCGCGGTCGATGCTGACGCGAGATCTGGGACCATACCCCTTCAAGTCCCCCCAGTCTAGTGTTGCTGCCACATACAAGTTGTATGTGGGAGGAGTACTGGACTATGGTGTTTAGAAGGTAGTTTGGAGTCTGGAGAAGATCCTAGACCATGTGGATGGTCTTTTCTGTTTGTAGATCAAGCTGGAGGTCTGGAAGGGTCATTTGACGCCTCTTCCGTACTGGTGAAAATGTTTCGTCTGATACGAAATTCTCAGCCTTTGGGTGGTTGCCACCTGTTGGTGTGCCGAACCAACTGGAGGAATTAGTTGGAGGAAGTGTACAAACTTCGAACCAATCTTTGAGATGTGGTTGAAGGTGTGCACAAACTTCGACCCAACCTTTGAAGTGGTGAATGAAGAAGATAGCATGTTGTTCCCATGATTGGATATCTAATGATGATTCCGTTCGTGGGGTATTCATGTTCTTCCCATTAGCTCTCAAGTAACCGCACGTCTTTTGAGGTTACCACGTTGCTTGACATTGTTGGCCACGGTTGTGGGAGCAACGTTGGGTACTTGCGTCATTGTTGGCCATGTTTGGTCGAACAATGTGATTCTGGATAACGGTCAAATAAACATGATCATAGGCATGGTAATGCCCATCATTGTTTATTCTATCCAACGTACAAGTAGGGTAACAAAGTCATAAGCAGACTTGTTACCGCTTGTTCGACCGCTTGTTGTTCGACAAGGTCGTGTGATTATTGTGGATTTCGGCCGCATCTCTTCCTTAGGCACCTTCCTTCCCGCTCCAATACCGAGGAGTTTTCCTTGGAGTAGTTTCGTCCCTCGATGTGGGGTTAGTTGTGGCTCCACCGTAGCAACCATTTCCGGAAGCTATGGTTATGTCCGCAGTGACTCATGAGTGTCTGCGGTTTTGCATTCCCATATTCGCTCGAAACGGGTGTGTTGCTCGGATGTGGCTCTTGAAGGTTCAGGAGTCAGGGTTGCTGATGTGTGCGTGCGTACATTCCCTTCCTCCTTCAAGTTAAAGAAGGTGTTCATGTACCCTCTGCGGTTGTGAACCGGACATGAGGGATTTGAAGCTTGAAGAGAATGGAGGCAATGCGGTTTACCTATTTCTGAGATGCGGTTCAGTCCAAAGAACAACGCTGGTTCTGAGTATCTGACACACCTGAACGGGCTCGTGTGTGTTATTTCCGCATATTCCACGTGTGCTCGTGGGTAGTGCGGAAAGGTATTATACCCCCTTATAGTGTGGAGATATATATTTTTGGCTATTTTTAGGGGTATGTAAAAAAAACGATATGCGGTATGGGTTATGGTGCGGTATACCAGAGAAACCGCATGCCGCTTGTAATTGGATAAGGTAGTCGCTTTTTGTTGCATACGTGGCTGATCTCACGTGTGAGTTGGTGGAAGTTAGTGAGATCTTTCTGGCATGTGCTGAAATGAAAGGACGTTTGCATTGCCCGAGGCATTAAATGCACTGTAGCAAAGAGTGTAAACGTCTCTTATGTCAGGCGCGTGGGCGGCCACGCGCGCGTGATAACCGTCAGCGAAAACGGCGCTTGACACGTGGTGTCGTGCAATTCGTTCTTTTTGAACGTGATGATTCGTTTTCTCCCTCCGCATTAATTGCGATGGGTATATAAGGGAAACCGTTCGTGGTTTCCCCTCACTTGTTCAAAATTTCAAAAAATTTGCCGGTGAGAGAAAAGAAGTTACTCGTCTTCTCCGATCAATTGTTTGAAGTTTCCGGTGAGGTTTTCTGAGTTTAGTGTTTCTACTCACTTTCTTTCGTTTCTTCGATATTTTCTGATGGCTGAACTATCAAATCCACACAATGTGGAGGGTGAAAACCCTGAACAGCCGGTAGTGGCGGAGGAAGAAGAGGGGGGGGCCGCCGGTGGTGGTTTACCGGAGTTAAAGTGGACCAAGAAGACCTTTGATCGTCTGATGCTTGATGTCCAAATGCCCCCTGAATATGGGGCTTGTTACCCTTCGGAGGGTGACACCGGTGCCGATGCTCCGGCCGGTTATGTGACCATGTGGCAGACTTTTTTGGTGACTGTAATCTCCGGTTACCTTTGACTGTTTTTGTTGTTGAGGTTTTGGAGTGGTACAAGGTCCACATTTCTCAACTGAGTCCGTTTGGTATGATCCGGATTCGAAATTTTGAATTCACCTTTCGTGCTCTTGGCATAGAGCCTACCGTTGGAGATTTCCGACGGTTTTATCAAATGACGGTGTCCTTGGGGTTCTTTTCTTTCCTTCAGCGAGAGGGTAGTCCCAAACTGATGACTCCTCCCAAGGGGATGACGAAGTGGAAAATGAAGTTCTTTTACATCAAGGCTGCTGCGATTGTTGGCAATATGACGTTTCGGAATGTGACCGATACGATCATATCAGAGACCATTGCAGTCCCTAGCATGAAGTCGGTGGAGTGGTTCCCGCAGTTGCAGACCATTGAGTCGGTGAAGCTGAGCAACACACAGTTGTGGGTGTTGCGCATGATGCTCACAAGGAGGAACAAGAAGTCAAAGCCCGTGGTGCGGGAGAAAAGTGGTGGTACGTACTTTTCATTTGTTTAACTTTCTTATCCCCGTATACGTTACTGAGTTGTGCGTTTGCTATCAGAGGATGCTCCCTTATGGAGGATGTTTGCCCCGGATTTCCAGGGTCAGGTGGAAATAGTTGTTTGTGCGGAGGGCGAGGAGGAGTTTAATGTTATCATTCGAGATAACTTCCGGGTGCCTACTGAGGCCGCATTAGCAGTTGAGTTGCCGCGGGGCAAAGGTATGTTTAGGAATCCTTTATTTTTGTGATAACAATAATGGTTGCACTGACTCACCTCTTGGATGGTTTTCATGCAGGTGATCTTGGGGCCTTAGGGGACCCTGATGCGAAGGGTGTGCCTAAGAGGCAAACGGTGAAAGGCGTGCGCTTTCGTCAAAAGAAAATACCGGAGGTCACTGTTGTGCCTCATCTGGTACCGCAGGCGGCAGGTATCTCTCACTCTTCTTTCCGTAGATACTTGGATTATGTGATAGTATCTGATACCCTTGAGGGTTTGGGTACAGCTGCGGGCTCGCAGTCTGGTGCTAGGAAGAGGCAAGTAGAAGAGACGGCCGCTGGTGCCGGTGGACCGAAACGTCGGAGGTTGCAGTCTAAGAGGACTGGTCCGACATCAAAGAAACCTGCGGGTACTGTTGGTAAGTGTTGTATTGCTTGTCTCAAGTGTTATGTACAACTTGTGTTTTGATAGCTATTTGACTTTGTTTTGCAGAGCTTCAAGATAAAGATTTTTCTATCTTTGATGCTCCGTTGTCACCTCCGCATGCCACGGATGCAGGTGCGGGTGCGTTAGAGGAACCTTCGGCACCCTTTGTCAAGGTGGTGCCTGATTCGACCGTGCAAATGGAGGGTACCGCAGAGAAGGTCGCGACCCAGATATTCGATACCGTTGATTCGTCTAACAATCTGATCTCTCCCAATGAGGGTGATAATTTGGGTCTGCGGTTTTCTGATTCTGGGAAGCAAAAGTCTGATGCTGAGCCGCAAAAAACTGATGCTGAGGTGCGGCAGCATGATGCTGAGCCGCAGAAGTCTTCTGCTGGTGAGAAGGGTACCGGTTCGTCTGCCGGTGGTGCGGGTTATGATGGGCCTCCGATTTAGCTTGGGGAGTCTGAATTGGAGTATTATTATCGCACCTATACCCAGGGTCGAAGTACTGTTTATCACCGACCCCCCTGAACTGTTATGCAGGGGGATGATATTTACAACGACCCCTCTGCGTGCAAGGAGATTCTAGGTGGTTTGGGCACCCCCTTTGAAGTAGAACGTGCCCGTGCCGCGCCCCGTGAGTTGCACATCAATCAACTTTCCACCTTGCTAGTAGGAAGTTCCATAGTGGCTAACGCCATTTTGGAAGACTACAAGGTGTTAGGCCGCAGAGAGGAGGAAGTTGCTCGCATGCGGGCCGAAGCGGAAGAGTTGATCAAGGCTGCTCGTGCGGGTGCGGAGCAGCTTGAGAAAGATAGAGCTGCGTTTGAGAAGCAGAAGCAGACCTCGGAGTGGGCTGCCACTGCTCAGCTGAAACAGGTTCGTACTCTTGCCAAACTCCTTTCTGATGAACGCAAGAGCTGGAACGAAAAGTTGTCCAATGAGCGCAAGAAGTGGAATGAATCTTGGGGTAAGCAAAATGACAATTTGTTCCGTGCTCGGCAGGAGTTGACGAACGCCAAGGCAGCGAACGTTGCCTTGGGTAGAGAGAAAGCTGCAGCTGAGGCAATTGCGGTTAAAGCGCAGCAGGCGGAGGCCGGGGCCATAAAGGCTTTTGAAGAGTCCAAGGAAGCCGGGGCGCGTGCTGCGAAGGCCCTGGAGGAGGCCGAAGAGAGGGAGAGCCGTTCGTCCAAGGCTCTTGAAGAGGCGAATGCTGAGCGTATTCGTTTAGATAAAGTTGTTGCCAGCCTTCAGGTATGACTTGTTACCTTTGTTTTATATTTCTCTGCTTTTTGAGAATGTTTACTGAGTAAACTGTTTTCTGCTCTTTGACAGGCTGAGGTTCAGACCCGGGAGGTCGCGGTCACTGACCTCAAAGCCCGCATGACTGCAACGGAAGAGCGGGCCAATGTTGCCGTTGAGGCCAGAGATGCTCTGACCTCTTCGTTTAACCAACTGGAGGCTGACCGTGAGTGGATGCGGAGTCACGGTATCGCGCGTGTAAGTATCCCTTACCTTTATATTTGCTTGGATTAGTATCCGAGACTTATCCTTTGTTTACTGCAGATTGTTCAGGCTATCATGGACGCGCCTGAGACCGCAGCTGGTTTGGACTTGGTCAAGCAGCGTGCTCGTGACGCTGGTTTTAAAACTGGTTATAACCGCTGCATTTCCCATATGAACGTCATGTCTGTAGGCGGTGTTATCGAAGAGCGATCTGGCTTTCGGGACGTGGATACCGAAGGTCGCCTAAACGCGGCCGTAGCCTCCTTTTATGATACGTCCCTCTCTTGTGTGGAGAAGTTGGACGACTGCTTAGAGGCTGCGGATTACGTTGACCGGCTGCGGATGCTGTATGCTGATGCCGAAGAGGAGGATCCCGCTGGTGGTGCTGGAGATGACACGGGTACCAGCGGTACGAAATAGGGTTTAGGTTGGCAAGTGTGCCCCCTTTTTGTTTTCCTCTTATATATACTAGGAACTTTATGTAAATCCATTAAGCATCGCGTGGGTGCTTGAATTTTTTGAATATGAAGTTTTTTGTTCAGTTTGTACAAGTGTTTTTAATTCTTGCATGTTTGAACGTATGTATGCGGAACTTTACCCATTTGTGAATGGGGTCCAGTATACTCCATACTTTTGTCGTATGAGTACGCGTCAATTCTGTTATTTACCCCGTTAGGGTTTTAGAATTGTGTAAGCTTTGTAAAAGCTTATATATCCGGAACTCTACCCATTTGTGAATGGGGTCAAGTATACTCCATACCTTTGTCGTATGAGTACGCGTCAATTCCATTGTTTGCCTTTTTGGGCTCAGGAATTGTGTTAAGTGTTAACAAAACTTGTTTATCCGTCCGGATAAATATGCAAGTCTTTTTGCCTTTTGCTGGCCTATTACAATATTTGTGTGTGGTTACCACTTTGTATGGGTATCGCGAATGAAGATTTTGCCAATCTGTTTTTGGGATACCGCAAAGTGGAACACGCATTTGTAATAGTAGTAACAAACAATAATGTATAAAATTGCTTATTTATTTATTTGCCAATGGCCTGCGGCCCGATATGTTACATAGAAAATGTAGGAACATGGCTTACATATAACAGCGTCGAAGCTGTTGTGCGTTCCATGTTCGTGCGATAGGTTCGCATTCTAACGTTTGTAATTTGTATGCGCCTTTCCCTAAGACCTCTTTGATGAGGTAGGGTCCTTCCCACTTGGGGGCAAGTTTGCCTGGGCGCTCAGCATTAGATGCTTCGTTGTCGCGTAGGACGTAGTCTCCTGGATTGAAAGTACAAACGCGGACGCGCGTGTTGTAGTACTTTTCAAGTTTGGATTTATATTTGGCCTCGTTGATGGCCGCGTTTTCGCTCCTTTCTTCCAAGAGGTCCAAATCGATCCTGCGTTCTGTGATGTTGTCTAG
Organism: Helianthus annuus; assembly: GCF_002127325.2. NCBI lineage: Eukaryota > Viridiplantae > Streptophyta > Magnoliopsida > Asterales > Asteraceae > Helianthus > Helianthus annuus. The sequence continues at coordinate 59,142,042 of NC_035449.2, read as the reverse complement.
TTTTTCAATAGCCAACATTCTAGGGGAGGGGAGACATACTTCCGCGGGGATCACCGCTTCTGAACCGTAGACTAGGCTGAAGGGTGTTTCCCCATTGCTTGTTTTTGGGCTAGTACGGTGAGCCCATAGGATACTTGGGAGTTCATCGACCCAGCCACGCCTGGCTGTTCCCAACCTTGCTTTGATGCCCTCGACTAGGCTTTTGTTGATACTCTCAACTTGTCCGTTTCCTTGCGGATGTGCCACGGATGAGAATATGTGTTCAACGTGTAGTTCTTTTAGCCATTTTTGAAATTCGTCAGCAGCAAAGTTGGTGCCATTATCGGTGACAATGCACATTGGTAAACCGAAACGGCAGATGATGTGTTCCCAAATGAATTTTCTTGTTATCATAGCAGTGGTTGAGGCGAGCGGTTTTGCTTCTACCCATTTTGTGAAGTAATCAACCGCTACTATGATAAATTTGACCGCACCCGGAGCGTCAGGGAAAGGTCCCACAACGTCAATTGCCCATTTCTGAAAGGGCCATGCGGTTGTGACGGGGACTAAGTTGTTCTTTGGCCGCAAAGTTTTTGGAGCATGACGTTGACAGTCGATGCATTTGCGCAACTCTTTGACGGCGTCCAGGTGCATGCCTAGCCAGTAATACCCGGCATTCATGATTTTGGCCACTACCATGCGCGGTCCAGCATGTATGCCACATATGCCCTCGTGTATCTCTCGGATGAGGTATGTGGCATCCTGGGGGTTGACGCATCGTAGTAGTGGTCCTAGGTATGATTTGCGGTATAAGATACCGTCTCCCATTTGATAATGGCACGTTTTGTATTGTAGCTTGCGTGCCTCTGACTTGCTTTCGGGAGTCACACCTGATTGCAGATATGCGATGATAGGTGTCATCCATGATGTTGTACCATATTGAATGACGTTGACTTGGCGCAGGGGTACCGAAGGATTTTGTAGAATTTCGATGCGTATCTCCTTTGCCAAGTGCTGGAAGCTGGTGGATGCAAGTTTTGATAGTGCATCCACGGACTTGTTTTCACTTCGATTAATATGTCGGATATTGAACGAAGAGAATTGGGATGTTAGTTGCAGGGCTTGCTCGAGATAGAGGATCATGATATCCCCCTTTGCGGCATAGTCGCCGCGTATTTGTCCTGCAACCAACAGAGAGTCGACGTGTGCTTCCAGATGCTGCACGCCGAGTTTGACTGCTAAACGTAGTCCTGCCAGTAGGGCTTCATATTCGGCCTCGTTATTTGTGCTTTTGAAATCGAGGCGGATGGCATATGTAAGCTCTTGGCCATTAGGGCTGACGAGTCGCAGACCTGCGCCCGCACCTTCCTCGTTGGAGGCACCGTCGGTAAATAGTGCCCAAGTTTCTGAGGAAGATGGCGTTGGTGCAGGGTTTTGTGCTTGTTCGCATTCTTGGATGCGATTCACCGGTACTTCGGCAGCGAAATCAGCTAAGATTTGGCCTTTTATCGCGGGGCGCGGTTTGTAGTTCAACGTGTGCGCGCCCAGCTCTATTGCCCCTTTTGCTAATCTCTCAGAAATGTCAGGTTTGGATAGGATCGGGCCGATCCTGTAATTGGTTAGCACCGTGATGACATGGTTCGCGAAGTAGCGTCGCAACCTTCTTGATGCGTGCACTAGTGCTAATACCAATTTTTCCATTATTGAGTACCTTTTTTCTGGGTCGTTGAGCATCTTGCTGATGTAATAGATGGGTGTTTGAACCCCCTCCCGCTCCACTATCAATACCGCACCTACCGCGTTGTCCGCGGCAGATAGGTATAATATGAGTGGCTCCTCCTTGCGTGGTGCGGTTAAGGTTGGGAGTTGTATCAAACACTCCTTCATTTCCCGGAAGGCGTTTTCGGCCTCTGCGGTCCACTGGAATTGTTCTTTCTTTAAACAGTTCCGCAGGGTCTTGATGAAAGGATAAGACTTAGCTGCATGGTTGGCTAAGAATCTGTTGAGTGCCGCTAGCCTGCCGGCTAATCATTGCATATCTTTCATTGATGAAGGCGATGGCATGCGCTCGATCGCCTGAACTTTCTCCGGGTTTACCTTGAATCCATCTTTTGTCACGATGAACCCAAGGAATTTGCCTTCTTCCATTCCAAACGAGCATTTCCCTGGATTGAGCTTTATGTTAACGCTTCGCAGAGTCTGGAATGTTCTTTCAATGTCTGTGAGCATGGTATCTTCCTCCATGCTCATGACGACTAGGTCGTCCATGTAGATTTCGACACTTTTGCTTATTTGGCCGCGGAAAGTGTCGTTCATCAGCTATTGATAGGTTGCGCCCGCGTTGCGCAACCCAAACGGCATTTTTGTATAACAGTAATTCCCGGTCGGAGTGCGGAATGCCGTTTTGTCTTCATCCTCGATCGCCATTTGTACCTGATGGTACCCTTTGTAGCAATCGAGGAAACACTTCCATCTGAATGGTGCGAGATTATCGACCTTTTCGTCGATTTCTGGAAGTGCGTAACAATCCTTGGGGCAGGCTTTGTTAAGTGTCACACCCCAACCGATGGCGGAAACATCGGGATGAGACGAAGTGTGTATAGATTGCTAGAGACGTCATAACACTATGTGACAATATTTAATTAAATTCAAATTTCATTGCAATACTAAATTGTCATACAAGATTCAAAAGAAATAACAACAATGTTTCATATCATAACATAACAAACAAAAGATAGATTTATCTAGGTGTGTATCTAGTCCACCCTAAATCTTGTTTCGTCTTGCATATCATCTCAATAATTAACCTGCAACATGTATTAAAATAGAGTTCAATGCAAAAGCAAAGGCGAGTATACAAGTTTGACTACATAGCATAATAGAATAAAAACTCATATCCAACATGTAACATAGTGAATAGATTTACTAGCAATGCAATTTTTGGCGTACTATATGATCAAACCCAAGAATACAACGCACAAAGAGCCTAATCCCAATCGTTCAGCGGGATAGAAATGTTTAACTCAACATTACCCAATTAGAATAGCGGGCGGGGCGTTAATCCTATAGCGCTATAATTGTTAAGGTGGGCTAGCAAAGTTAATGAGCATATAACGTTCCAAATCGTTCATAGAGCATACAAGCATAGCAAATATTCATAATAGTTTCATGTCTCGTTCATAGATAGAGTATGTTTTGTTTAAGCATAAAAGTTGTGTTGAATAGGTATACATGTTGCATCCCAAAGTGTAAAGGGGAAAAAGGGATCGAGTATACTCACGGTTTACAAGTCTTGACTTGGAAGTTCCGAGAGTAAGTTTGGTGGATGATTTAGCTTGGAGCACCTAGTCCTTCTACACGAGGAAACGTAGGTGTGTGAGTTTGGCGTTTACGGAAGATTAAGAATATGGAAATAACTTAGTATAACGAAAGTATATGTGTATGTGAAAATAATCATCTTTTAGACTTTATAACCATCATATGACACTAGGTAACCAATATGGTTATTTAATGTTTTTCATGGGTAGTGAACCCATTAGAATCATATTAAGGTTTAGGTCTTGGATGATATTCTACTTCTTTAACATGTAAACACAAGTTTAACGTCAAAGGTTCGAATGAGTATATGCTTATACTTAGGCTAAATATTACATATTATTTAGGTCCAATATGTCAAGTAGGAGGTAGAAGATTGAATCTCCATTTAGGCACCTCTTAGTTACAAGGATGTCATGCATGGGGTAGAAAGTCTAAGCTTCCATTTAGGCACCCCTTTGAAGTTCACCACTTCTCTTGATGTAAAGACAACCAAGGAGGGTCACGAACTAAGGTTTATACGAGTATGTAAGATAAGCTAACTAATAGAAATCATCAAATCATGTGAGGATTGTTTGTTTGGACAACCCAAGTTGTTCCATAATCACTCATGTATCAAAGTCTAAGTTTGACATGACTTGTGGGTTAAAACCCTAATCAAAACACCAAGTTTATGAGGTTCAACCCTCTGATTTTGATTGTCTCAACCATGTTTTTAAGCTTACCCAACCATAGGAGAGGTTGTAAGCATTAGGACATTGGTGTGAGATGTGTTAGACACAAGTTGGATAAGAAATAACAAGTGGTTGAATAATAATAAACAAAACAGAAAGTTTTAGTCCATTTTAGGGCAAATCCAAGCATGATTATTCCAAGGAAAAACCAAGGATTCAAACCCAAGGACATAACAAAGCAATAGGAAGAAGAACCAAGTGATTTGGTTGAGAAATGAGCAAGTTACACTCACTTTTGTAAGTCTTCACGAATCTGTCCAAAACTCAGATTCTCAGCTGATTAGAGAGTAGTTTAGTGAAGATTAGAGAGTTGTGAAAGTGTCAAATGGGTTGGAGAAGGTGGGTATTTATAATGGAAGAGTTAGAAGGTGATTGGAGGTGATTAGAGGTGGATTAAAGGTGATTGGGTGAGTTTAGAGGATTGGATTTCGTGCACAACAGCTCAAAGAAACACAAGTCTGCCGAAACAGGGGGCTCGCGTGACGCCAAGCCCCCTCGCGTCACGCGGCGGGTAGGCTTGCCTGATCTTTCGTTTTATTACACTTAGGCCCCTGAAGTTTATATTTGGTTCCTTTAGGTGCAAACTTGAGAGTTTAGGGACTTGTTTTGATATAAAAGCATAGTATAAGGTGTAGTTAAGCATGATGATCATAATCGAAGTATGTTTAAGCGTATAAATGTCATAACCAAGTATCGTTCTCGTTCAAAACACGTTCAATGCATAAGTTTAGTTTAATTACAAGTTTAGCACATAGTTTCCAAGAATAACGATTAGACATTGATTGATTCACGAAGTCGAACATACGAGCATACATAGAGTGTGTATAACATAAATGTAACAAAATACAAGCTTCATTAATGATCCAAGTCTCGATTTGATAAAGATTACAAAGAAAGAAACGATTACAAGAATACAAGGTTTCCAAAAATAGAAATCCAAGCAATGGTTTCTAAATAGGGAAATTATGAAAACGCAGGGCGTTACAGTCTCCCCTCCTTTAGGAAATTTCGTCCCGAAATTTAGGAAGACGGAAGGTTTGAAAAAGTTTCGGTAATAAGGTCCAAAAAGGTCTTCAAAACACTGAATTTCTCATGGCACGTTTTACGAGAGTTTGGTAACATGGTGAAAACACTTATATATAGGAAGTACCAGCGGCGTATCCACCATGTTTTGACCATGTGACGTCCGTTTCGTATCCGGTGTCATGTTACGTTCCGTGTCTTACCATACACAATAGTACACTCTATGGTTCTCATACGACTATCACTATAATCCCGTGTGTACCCGCGATTACATTGATCGTCACATGATCCGCATAACTTGTACTAGTTGCGTATGAATTTAGGTATAAATAAATTCTAAAAATAAGATTGCGTGCATAGAGGCATAGCATATAAGCATGCTTGTGTTCCAAATAGTATAACAACGTAAGCGAATCTCCCGGGTTTCGCCCGCGTATAGTGCGAAAGAATAAATTTTGTGTAAAAAGTATGAGTCTAGTATAAGTTTAAATAAAACGCATGCCAGGAGTATGAGTAAAAGTATGAGTATATATGTGAGTACAATTTTGAGCATAAACGAATGAGCGTGAGCATAAACGTAAATCGTATAAATGAGAGTATATATATACGTATGAGTCTATCATAAATTGTATAAATGCAAGTATAACTATGAATTTAAGTACAAACATAATTGTATTGGTATGAGGAAAATATATGGATGTGAATATAAGTTTAAGCATAGTTGTATAGGTACAGGTACAAGTAGGATATATGAGTATAAACACGAATATGAATATTAGCGCAACGTAATTGTGAGTGTAAGTATAATTGTATTACATGAATATAAACTTAGATATAAGTGTAGTGTAAATGTATAATTTGGGAACACGAGTATAATATAAAACGTATGGATATAGATATGATTATGAAAATTAACATAAATGTGTAAATATAAATACAGGTGTAGACATAAGGTGTAGAAATACGAATATGGATATGAGTGTAATACGTAATGATTTTGTTTATGATATGAATCGTAATATACGAATTTAAACATGAAAAGAAAGGCCAAGAAGTTTTGAGTATGAAGGTAAAATGAGTGTATAGGTGAAATTGTCGTGAGATATAAACTAAAGCACGTAAAATGATATACAATTATAAGCGTGAAATTTAATTAAAATCACAATAGATTGAGTTGACATGAAATATAGAATCTAGTTCATAAATGTAAAGAGAGTATAAAATATCTATTGGTTATGTGTGTTATACTTTGTGAAAGAAGGGAAATGCTACTCTTGTTTTTAAAAAAGAAAATTTACATACGTTGAGGTTGGTTGGTTCTTATGAAGTTTCCTTGCCCACACATTTTAAATTAAATTGACGTATTGAATAATGGTTGAAAAGGTTCTAGAAGTAAATAAGTTTGCATCGTTTTAAATGATCTTGCATTAAGGAAGAAATTCGAATTTTAGACATTTTTGTGACAACGTTGGTTCGTAAGAAAAGGATTTTGGTATACGATCTTAGTGATTGTTGAAAAAGCATTTTTAATAAAACATTTTACTGATTTTGAAAGAATTTTTAGTAAATGATTGAATAACTTTGGTAGTATTTTATAGGTGTGCGGGAAAAAGTTGATTTGATTTCCTAATTGAAATTAGAAGATCTCTAGTTTAAGGATATAAGATGAGCCTTTTTCAATAGTTACGTTGAATACAAAATTTCGTGGGCAATGGATTTATTAAACCAACTAGGTTGTAAATTCTGAAAATCGAGAAATAAGCGTTTATGGTAAGGGTTAAGAATTTCGTGTGTGTGAGCTATATAAAAAAAATATATATTGTAGGATAAGGAATTCGTTCATATAAACAATGCATGCTGAAATAAATAGAGATTTGCCTAATGATAAAAGATTTAGATATAAACGTGATCATGTTTACGTAATATAGTCTATTAAGGAAAATATTGGTAACGATCACCTAAGTAAGGGAATCACCCCTAATACGTTGGCGAGGCCGTTGTAAGATGAGAAAAGAAACGGAGTTAGTCGTCAAGGTAAGGAAATCACTCCCACCTTGATGATATGTCTCCATTTATTGTTACAAGGGGTATAAATAAAATTATGTGAACTCATGCATGTAAATAATGTATAAATGTACGATAAAGTATTTGTACGATATACGCATAGAAAATGAAATAAAAAAAATAATTCGAATTCGAAAAGAGGGAGTAGATGAGACTTGGTCATAATGTTTGTTTAAGAAAATGAAATTGATCGCATAGCATAAAGGGTCACATAACGTAAAGATTCAAGTTGATTTGCATAGTATAAAAGTTTAAATGTCTCATATAGCATAATCATGAATTCCACATAACATGAATAAATGAAAGCATTGTAAATTTAGTTTGTTCACGAGAGGGATTATCATTGTTTGTGATTGCGATAACGTGCGAAATGACTAAAACGACATTTCGAAATGAAAGAACGTTCAAGTATAAAATCACATATAAACTGAGTTACATAAAAGAGAGGCTCAATAAAACATAGGATTGTTTCGGGTAGAGAAACGTCGACAATTCCAAAGTGGGTCGAAAGTTTTTTCGATTTAGAGATATTGTGCTTTGGCCTATAAGTAAGATACTCTCGTCGAGAAGCGATTAACGGTATCTTACCCTTCCGGTTACTACACATCTCTAAATGATTGGAACATTCGGGACTTTGGCGAGAATAAAAATCAAGGAATGGGACTTAATCGACAAGATGCGGGTTTCACCCCTAACTTGACGATTTCGTACCCTAAATGTGGTTGGTACTTGTCGGCCAAAATAAAATTTTGACACTTTGACAAGGGTCCACTAGAGTTGAAATGGAAATTACCATTAAGTTGTGGATGTCACTCCTAGCTTAATGGTGAAATTTCGTGCAAAATAGATTAAGGTAGAGTGAGAGTCGTTTACCAAATTGTGGGTTTCACGCCTATTTTGGTAAAGTTGTCTCGTTGATGTTACAAGAGTATAAAATAGCATAAGTGTATTCGTGTTAGCCTTAGGAAAGGCGCATAAGTTTAATAACAAGAAGTGTAGCTAGGAAGCATGCATGGTAGAGTACAAAAGTTTTAAACAACAAATAAGAGACAAAGTTCCTAAAACTATAGACTAGGGCAAAAGCATGGCAATTTTCCTAATTCCCTATAGTTATGGCTCTGATACCAATCTGTCACACCCCAACCGATGGCGGAAACATCGGGATGAGACGAAGTGTGTATAGATTGCTAGAGACGTCATAACACTATGTGACAATATTTAATTAAATTCAAATTTCATTGCAATACTAAATTGTCATACAAGATTCAAAAGAAATAACAACAATGTTTCATATCATAACATAACAAACAAAAGATAGATTTATCTAGGTGTGTATCTAGTCCACCCTAAATCTTGTTTCGTCTTGCATATCATCTCAATAATTAACCTGCAACATGTATTAAAATAGAGTTCAATGCAAAAGCAAAGGCGAGTATACAAGTTTGACTACATAGCATAATAGAATAAAAACTCATATCCAACATGTAACATAGTGAATAGATTTACTAGCAATGCAATTTTTGGCGTACTATATGATCAAACCCAAGAATACAACGCACAAAGAGCCTAATCCCAATCGTTCAGCGGGATAGAAATGTTTAACTCAACAATGCTCAATTAGAATAGCGGGCGGGGCGTTAATCCTATAGCGCTATAATCGTTAAGGTGGGCTAGCAAAGTTAATGAGCATATAACGTTCCAAATCGTTCATAGAGCATACAAGCATAGCAAATATTCATAATAGTTTCATGTCTCGTTCATAGATAGAGTATGTTTTGTTTAAGCATAAAAGTTGTGTTGAATAGGTATACATGTTGCATCCCAAAGTGTAAAGGGGAAAAAGGGATCGAGTATACTCACGGTTTACAAGTCTTGACTTGGAAGTTCCGAGAGTAAGTTTGGTGGATGATTTAGCTTGGAGCACCTAGTCCTTCTACACGAGGAAACGTAGGTGTGTGAGTTTGGCGTTTACGGAAGATTAAGAATATGGAAATAACTTAGTATAACGAAAGTATATGTGTATGTGAAAATAATCATCTTTTAGACTTTATAACCATCATATGACACTAGGTAACCAATATGGTTATTTAATGTTTTTCATGGGTAGTGAACCCATTAGAATCATATTAAGGTTTAGGTCTTGGATGATATTCTACTTCTTTAACATGTAAACACAAGTTTAACGTCAAAGGTTCGAATGAGTATATGCTTATACTTAGGCTAAATATTACATATTATTTAGGTCCAATATGTCAAGTAGGAGGTAGAAGATTGAATCTCCATTTAGGCACCTCTTAGTTACAAGGATGTCATGCATGGGGTAGAAAGTCTAAGCTTCCATTTAGGCACCCCTTTGAAGTTCACCACTTCTCTTGATGTAAAGACAACCAAGGAGGGTCACGAACTAAGGTTTATACGAGTATGTAAGATAAGCTAACTAATAGAAATCATCAAATCATGTGAGGATTGTTTGTTTGGACAACCCAAGTTGTTCCATAATCACTCATGTATCAAAGTCTAAGTTTGACATGACTTGTGGGTTAAAACCCTAATCAAAACACCAAGTTTATGAGGTTCAACCCTCTGATTTTGATTGTCTCAACCATGTTTTTAAGCTTACCCAACCATAGGAGAGGTTGTAAGCATTAGGACATTGGTGTGAGATGTGTTAGACACAAGTTGGATAAGAAATAACAAGTGGTTGAATAATAATAAACAAAACAGAAAGTTTTAGTCCATTTTAGGGCAAATCCAAGCATGATTATTCCAAGGAAAAACCAAGGATTCAAACCCAAGGACATAACAAAGCAATAGGAAGAAGAACCAAGTGATTTGGTTGAGAAATGAGCAAGTTACACTCACTTTTGTAAGTCTTCACGAATCTGTCCAAAACTCAGATTCTCAGCTGATTAGAGAGTAGTTTAGTGAAGATTAGAGAGTTGTGAAAGTGTCAAATGGGTTGGAGAAGGTGGGTATTTATAATGGAAGAGTTAGAAGGTGATTGGAGGTGATTTGAGGTGGATTAAAGGTGATTGGGTGAGTTTAGAGGATTGGATTTCGTGCACAACAGCTCAAAGAAACACAAGTCTGCCGAAACAGGGGGCTCGCGTGACGCCAAGCCCCCTCGCGTCACGCGGCGGGTAGGCTTGCCTGATCTTTCGTTTTATTACACTTAGGCCCCTGAAGTTTATATTTGGTTCCTTTAGGTGCAAACTTGAGAGTTTAGGGACTTGTTTTGATATAAAAGCATAGTATAAGGTGTAGTTAAGCATGATGATCATAATCGAAGTATGTTTAAGCGTATAAATGTCATAACCAAGTATCGTTCTCGTTCAAAACACGTTCAATGCATAAGTTTAGTTTAATTACAAGTTTAGCACATAGTTTCCAAGAATAACGATTAGACATTGATTGATTCACGAAGTCGAACATACGAGCATACATAGAGTGTGTATAACATAAATGTAACAAAATACAAGCTTCATTAATGATCCAAGTCTCGATTTGATAAAGATTACAAAGAAAGAAACGATTACAAGAATACAAGGTTTCCAAAAATAGAAATCCAAGCAATGGTTTCTAAATAGGGAAATTATGAAAACGCAGGGCGTTACATTAAGGTCTTTGTAATCGACGCACATGCGCCAGCCCCCGGATGGTTTTTCTACCGTAACTGGGTTGGATAACCAAGTCTGGTATTTGACTACCCGCAGGATGCCTGCGGAGAGCAGTTCTTCGACTTCCTCTTGCATCGCCTGATTTTTAGCGGACCCAAGGTGGCGTTGGCCTTGGATCACCGGCTTGATACCTGGTGAGGTATTCAAGTGGTGTTGCGCAATATCACGCGGGACCCCTGTCATGTCTGCGGGTGTCCATGCGAAAATATCTTGTTTCCCGAAGAGAAGCTACTTCAGGTGCGCTCTTGTGGTCGGAGACAAGGCGTGACACAATGTAACCTTTTGTTCTGGGTATCTCGCGTTGAGAACCCATTTCTCTGGTTGGTTGCTGGGGGTAGGCCTTGCGACCTTGGTCGGACGTAGTTCGTCCGTCATCATGACGTCTTTTCGTGCGTAGATTATCGCGACCCCCGATTCGGTTGGAAAACCGACAGCAGAGTGGGGGACGGATGTAATCATATTGAAATCGCCTTGGGATTCTCTCCCAAGGAGTACGTCATATCTGGAGGTGTGAGGTAAAACCATGAAGTTCACCTCTTCTATTCTTGTGTGTCTGCCGCTGGTAAGACGCACAGGAAAAGTGATCTGGCCCAGGGGAAAGACAGTTTCCCCTGCGAACCCGGCCAATGGGTAATCTACTGCTTGCAACCGATCTTTGTCCTCCTGGTCGAACTGGTTGAAGCATTGTTCGTAGATTATGTCAGAAGTACTGCCCGGGTCGATGAATAGACGCTCGGTGCAGTAGTGTGCCAGTTGGCCTGTAATAACGACGGCGAGCCTGTCGTGCGGTTGATGTGCTGAAAATGGGCTAATTAAAACTAACTAAATTTACCCTAATTCTAGACTCTCTAAGCTTTAAATTTACAAAACTAAGACTCTCTAAACCCGAAACCACACGACCGGCAAGTGTACCGATCGATGTAGTATAGCCTAAGGAAGTCCGAGTATCGAACCCAAGAGACTCTACTGATTATGCTAACGACTCTATCTAGACCTAGACTGACACGGACTTAACTAATTGTTTATTGATGGGGGGGGTGTTTTCTAAATATCCTAAATAAAATATTAAAATAATGCTAAAAGACTAGACGAACTAAACACGAACTCGATCGAAGGTTGAACTCAAGGATGGTGAAGGAACTACCTAGACAGGAATCCTGATTGCTTTTAGTTATGATTATAATTGGAAGTTGTCTACTATGGAACCGGGATCTTAAAATTCTCACCCCTCGGGAAATCTAAGGACCCCTAACCCTTCTCAAGAGCACGCTAAGATTCCCTAAAGGTTGTTAAATTACCGGTTGTTAGACTCCTTTACAAGACATCTAATGGGTTTATAAAAGTATCCTACAAGGCTCACTCCCTTACGAGACCTAAACCTAGGATAGGCTTGTTTTCTCAGCTAGACTTGCTAGACAGCAGCCAAAAGGTTAACTTCCTAAGAAGGACCCACCTTACGGTTTAATCACTTAGACCTAGCAATAATCTCGCACCTTACAGCTATTGACGATTAGTAGAGCACTTGATTTTATAAAAAATACCAATTATTACTTCTAAGGTTTATCGGCCGATTTAACCCTAAAGATTCAAGATTTATTACGTGATATAGACAGTCACCAAAATCTAAAACCTAGCATGACTCTATTATGTGATAAAGACCGTCACCAAGATTCATGCGAAGAAATAATCAATATTCAAATAATATCAAGCACACAAACACATCTAACCGATAGAACAAGCCGTTTACAATTTATAAACAATCCATAGCATTCAAAAATCCAAAAATAATCAAACTTAAGCAATCATTCAACCATGTCTAGGTAGTAATGGAAATTTAGCCAATAATCATGTCGGGAAACATAGAGTCAATCATGGTAAAAACAGAATTCATCATCAAATAACAAGAAACAAACGAAAACGAAAGAAACAAGGTTATAAAACCCGTGAACTCCAATCCCGAATGCTTCTGCGCTTCAACAATGATTCCCAGCAGTCCCGAGCCTTCAAAACGTCTCTAATCAGCCTCTGTGATCGTCCAGAGATGTCTAAACTTCGTAATTGTGGTGTTGTCCCCGGCTGTTGACGTTTATCAATCCATATATAGCCCCAAAAACCCTAAATTTTCATGCACGCAACTCTGTTGCCGACATAAGGACTTTACGCGGCCCGCTTGAGATGAAATGAAGAGATAACGCGGGCCGCCCTAGGGTTTAATGCCAGGATCCAATAACACATGGCTCGCGGCCCGCTTTGGAGGTAGCCTTAAGTTCAGGCGGGCCGCCTGAACTTAAATAACTTCAATTTTGCTTGTTAAGTTGATGCGCGGGGCCTGGATGTGTTGCAAAACCCCACGCGGGCCGCCTGAAAGCTCCAGGAATGCATTTTTCGCTCCCCGCCTCCTCGGTTTCCGTGCCAAACCTTCTCCTGCCCAGATTTTACCTCGTATCTGTTCCTTTTGTTGCAAAAACCTGGAAAACACGAAACAAATCAAAAGTATATACATCCTACCTAAAAGCGACACTAAAACTAACGAACTAACGACTAAAACTGACGCGAATACCGATGTCTTTTGCAATACATCAAATATCCCCACACTTATCTTTTTTTTCGTCCTCGAAAAAGAATAATGCAAACGGAATCATAATCAAGGTAGTCGATCGGGACAAAAGCTTAGGTTATTTTATTAAATCGATACTCGTATTAGCCGCGATTGCAAGTATAATGATCCTCTTAAACCCAACCCGGATTCAAGCCCTTATCATGCAATTTAGGTTCAAGTTCGGTCAATCCACCTAGGGTCTCACGCTAAGAATTGCAAGTCCACCTACTCCCCCCTCATGCTTATAGGACAAAAGGAACCACCACTGGGTTATTTCCTAACCGCCTTATACCAAGATCAAGAGAGTTTAAAATCAAATCTATTCTTCCCATTTTTTTTCATTTTTTTTTCACATTTACGAGCGTAGACGTTGCTTTCCCTAATCCTAGAGGTATTCCGGCTGTAGAGTCGCTATCCCCAACCACAGATTACATAGGCCTCGGTACTTTTTATTTATTTTGCAAGGTCGATTTCACACATTCTAGCGGTATTCCGGCTGTAGAGTCGCTATCCTCAACCACAGATTACATAGAATGGCTACTTTCATTTAGTTTCTAGCTCGCTTATTTATTTATTTATTTATTTATTTTTTTTATTTTTCCAACGAGATAATAACCAAAAACTCTAACAATCTTAGCTTATAACGGCATCCCTTATACTATTATTGGCGGTTTCAATTTCCCCACTTTCCCTAGATGAGAACCCACTAGTAGACCGACAATTAGGTATAATTAATATCAAAGGAACCCGAAACCGAATCAAGCCTACCCGCGCATCCCAAACTAGACACAAGCACGATTTTTTTATCTCATATTATTATTATTTGACCCCGATCAAAAACCCGATTTTTCTATCATTTTCCGTTTTAATTTTGCAAACTTCTGATTTCAAAAGACATTTTCTAATTTTTTTATTTTTATTTTTTGGATTTTTCAATTTTTTATTATTTTTTTTTTGTATTTTTTTCATTTTTTATGACTCGACTAACTATACTAACGACACTAAACGATAGTTCCCATCCCCACACTTAAACTTTACATTGCCCTCAATGTAGGGTGGAAACCGACTCAAAAACTAAAAATAAATAAGAAATAAAAAGACAAAGGGCAAATTGGAAAGGACTTAGCTGGTCGTATAACGCGCAAGCTCCAAATCTCTCGTCCCATCCTGCTCGATCGTATAGCATTTCATTCGTGATCGGCTTGACTCTAACCGGTATGCTTGATAAATGCCCGAATTTTGAATAAACAGCTCCAAAATCACCTGAATGGAGATTGAGTACGAGTGGTACGTATTCGAACCTGCATCAACAAAAACAAGCAAAATACCAAAGTAATACCGACTCGACACAAAATGACTCAATGCACAAACTCTACAAAACCTCCCCACACTTGAAGTTAATCAGGAGGCTTTTCCTTGACTTGAACCCGGTCCAACCCGTTTAATTCCACCCGAAACTCAAAAATTTTCAAAAATATGTTGGCGGAATTATAAAATATTTTAAAAGTTTGAAACGGGTCAGACCACCAAAACTTAAACTTACCTGGAAGAAACCTGATGCGTGGCATGTAATGAAAAGATTGATCATGTTTGAACTTCAATGGCTCCTTCTTCTCCATCTTGTACCAGCTTTCGACCCACAACCAATCTCGGTCCTTCGCTTTTCTTGCCCTCTCCCGTGGTTTTTCTGATTTTCCAGTTACCCCTACCACGGGCCAGCTGTGGTTCCCTTCCTCTACCACCACTCTCGTAGGATGACCCCCACGCTTAGTCTCTTCGTCTGGGGTAGGTTCGATCACCTCTGTCGATTCACCTTCAAGAAGAGCATCAAAGTATGCTATATCCCCATCAGGATCCAACACTCCTACCTCTTCATAGACCGGTAAACCATCTAATTCTAACTCTAAAAACTCATCCTCCCCAAACGAGTTAATTTCAACCTCTTCAATTTCTTCCTCTTCACCAAACATAAACCCAAGGGAATCTCCTAAATCCACTTCATCCTCCATCACTTTTTCTTTTTCCACTTCATCAAAGATCCAACCAGTGGAATCCCCCAATTCCACTTCTTCTTCAATTACTTCTTTCTTCACTAACGACATTTGATAAGCAGCCCACTCTTCTTCGTCTATCTCGTCATCAGAGTCACTACAGTAATTAATAATTGGAACCTGTGGAACCGGAGGTGGGACTTCAGCGTCCATTTTCGTCTCCGTGACTGAAGTGATCTCTTCATCTGACCACTCCTCATATGGCAGCTCTTTCCCCAGTTCTGGAAATGTTGGGATTAATTCCCCAGTAGAAAGCATGTAACCGAGGTAGTTACCTTCCGCATCATATGTATAACCAGTCGTTGGCTGTTCTGGTTGGACTTTTTGCGCTTGTTCATCTTCTTTCAATCTCCTAGCAATGTCATCTACTGTACGTTGAAGATCTAATAGAGCAGACTGTTGATCTAATAAAGCGGACTCTTTATTTTTATTAATTTGCTCTTGATTTTTAACGAACGCCTGAGTCTGCGTCATCATCTGGGCGAACATCTCCTCCAACCTACTTGTACTACCCTCAGAACCTCTATCGCTCGCCTGAACCAGGTTATGTTGCGGCTGCTGATACAGATCATTGTAATATGGCCGATGATCATAACCTTGCAAAGAAGATCCCTGTGAAAAATATGGCTGCGGCTGCACAACAGGGTTAGTGTAACGTGTGGAGTACCTCGAGGAATATGGACAAAATATAGATATGTGAGGTATACCACAATTTTGACACATAAAAGGGTCGGCGTCACATCGTGCAGAGGACCCCTCATATTGTGGGCACTTAACAATAAAGTGAGGTCCTCCACAAATTTCACACATATTTACAAGACTCAAGAAAAAAAAAAGACACGAAGAACTAGACTCCTACGACTCAATATACAAAAGCAAGTAGCACGTATGATGTCAATTAAGTCCAAACAAAGTAATTAACGCAATCGCCAAAGAGTCCCCGGCAACAGTGCCAAAAACTTGATGTGCTGAAAATGGGCTAATTAAAACTAACTAAATTTACCCTAATTCTAGACTCTCTAAGCTTTAAATTTATAAAACTAAAACTCTCTAAACCCGAAACCACACGACCGGCAAGTGTACCGATCGATGTAGTATAGCCTAAGGAAGTCCGAGTATCGAACCCAAGAGACTCTACTGATTATGCTAACGACTCTATCTAGACCTAGACTGACACGGACTTAACTAATTGTTTATTGATGGGGGGGGGGGTGTTTTCTAAATATCCTAAATAAAATATTAAAATAATGCTAAAAGACTAGACGAACTAAACACGAACTCGATCGAAGGTTGAACTCAAGGATGGTGAAGGAACTACCTAGACAGGAATCCTGATTGCTTTTAGTTATGATTATAATTGGAAGTTGTCTACTATGGAACCGGGATCTTAAAATTCTCACCCCTCGGGAAATCTAAGGACCCCTAACCCTTCTTAAGAGCACGCTAAGATTCCCTAAAGGTTGTTAAATTACCGGTTGTTAGACTCCTTTACAAGACATCTAATGGGTTTATAAAAGTATCCTACAAGGCTCACTCCCTTACGAGACCTAAACCTAGGATAGGCTTGTTTTCTCAGCTAGACTTGCTAGACAGCAGCCAAAAGGTTAACTTCCTAAGAAGGACCCACCTTACGGTTTAATCACTTAGACCTAGCAATAATCTCGCACCTTACAGCTATTGACGATTAGTAGAGCACTTGATTTTATAAAAAATACCAATTATTACTTCTAAGGTTTATCGGCCGATTTAACCCTAAAGATTCAAGATTTATTACGTGATATAGACAGTCACCAAAATCTAAAACCTAGCATGACTCTATTATGTGATAAAGACCGTCACCAAGATTCATGCGAAGAAATAATCAATATTCAAATAATATCAAGCACACAAACACATCTAACCGATAGAACAAGCCGTTTACAATTTATAAACAATCCATAGCATTCAAAAATCCAAAAATAATCAAACTTAAGCAATCATTCAACCATGTCTAGGTAGTAATGGAAATTTAGCCAATAATCATGTCGGGAAACATAGAGTCAATCATGGTAAAAACAGAATTCATCATCAAATAACAAGAAACAAACGAAAACGAAAGAAACAAGGTTATAAAACCCGTGAACTCCAATCCCGAATGCTTCTGCGCTTCAACAATGATTCCCAGCAGTCCCGAGCCTTCAAAACGTCTCTAATCAGCCTCTGTGATCGTCCAGAGATGTCTAAACTTCGTAATTGTGGTGTTGTCCCCGGCTGTTGACGTTTATCAATCCATATATAGCCCCAAAAACCCTAAATTTTCATGCACGCAACTCTGTTGCCGACATAAGGACTTTACGCGGCCCGCTTGAGATGAAATGAAGAGATAACGCGGGCCGCCCTAGGGTTTAATGCCAGGATCCAATAACACATGGCTCGCGGCCCGCTTTGGAGGTAGCCTTAAGTTCAGGCGGGCCGCCTGAACTTAAATAACTTCAATTTTGCTTGTTAAGTTGATGCGCGGGGCCTGGATGTGTTGCAAAACCCCACGCGGGCCGCCTGAAAGCTCCAGGAATGCATTTTTCGCTCCCCGCCTCCTCGGTTTCCGTGCCAAACCTTCTCCTGCCCAGATTTTACCTCGTATCTGTTCCTTTTGCTGCAAAAACCTGGAAAACACGAAACAAATCAAAAGTATATACATCCTACCTAAAAGCGACACTAAAACTAACGAACTAACGACTAAAACTGACGCGAATACCGATGTATTTTGCAATACATCAGCAGTCCGCCTCGGACTTTTGGAAAGACGACTTGCTCGTCTTTCCAGTCATTGTCCGGCCTTCTCGCCGCTTTGCGCGGCTTACCTTTGCCTCCGTTGATCATGTGGGTGGAAGCCACGTACATGGTTCTCTTTCCGGAGGAGGTACCTTCGCCATGAGAGGTGATGCGCTTGGTGGGTTTTTGCCCACCTGGCAAAAGGTGTTGCAGTTTCCCCTCTTTTAAGGCCCGCTCAATCTCCAGCCGGAGACTGATGTAGTTGTTGGTGGTGTGGCCCGAGTCCTTGTGATACTCACAGTAGAGTGTGAGGTCCTGATTTTTCTTGGACTTCATTGGTTGGGCTGGTCGCAAGAATTGCGGGTCTGCAAGAAGGACCTCGCTTGGCGACATGTTGATCTCGGTCCAGTTGCGGTCCTGAGAATCTTTCTTTGGTGCCCGGTTGTCCCGTTGAGGGCTGCGTTTCCTCGGGTCAAACGGGTTGGTCCGCGGGACGTATGGTTTGGAAATATCGCTATTCCCTACGTCCCGGTTGCGTTGATTGTTACGCTTGGACCCGTGGTTGGAAGTTTCGGCCTGGGGCTCTGCCTTTGTCACATGCGGTTCGAGGGACCGCTGTGTCTGGTGTAAGTCCCGTAAAACCGGATCTTTCAATGATATCAAACAACCAATTAATTGTGCGGAATCCAATCAATTGGTGATTCAAGAACAAATCGAAAAATATGAAAAACGAACTGAAAATATGGAAACGAAGAACAAATCGTGGTGATCATCAAGACCTATATAGAGAAAACGAACTGAAAATATGGAAACGAACAAATCGTCGCAACAAACCAAGATGAGTCGCAACCATGAGTCGCAAGATTTTGATTTGACAATCACATTCCAATCCAGTCGCAACCTTCAATTGGTTTCGAGTCTCTTCCAAAGTCATTCAGACTCGCAACCGCATCAACCGCATCCACCGACTCGCAACCGTCTCACCGTTCATCAAGACCTCCAGTCGCAACCTCCATCATCATCCCGGCTCCGAGTCGCAACCTCGATTACGAGTCGCAACCCTCACACGGTCTCGACTGATCACGTTTTTGGTTACGAGTCGCAACCTCCGTTCACCTTCATCATCAACATAATTTCAGGTTCCATTTCCAGTCATCGTCATCATCATCAGTCATCCGATCTCTGTTCATCTTCAACGATAGCAAGTCGCAACCGAGTTCTCGAGTCGCAATCAGCTCAAGGTCTCGAGACAGTCCGATCACTCGCAACCTCCGCCATAAACCACCACCTTTCATCATTTATCATCATCATTGTATCATCAGATCATAAGCCTAATCATCATATCATCATTCGAATTACAACAGAAACATCAACAAAGCATTAAAGTGTGCGAGAATTTAAGTGTGTGACTACATCGGTTTTGTGCGACTTCAACGACAACATCATCATCAATATCTTCAGTCGCAATCCTCAGTCTCGAGTCGTCACAACCATTCCGAGTCGCAACCACGTTTCGAGTTAGTTTCTTTTCGACTCGCAATCTCATCTCGAGTCATCACGGTTTGATCTTCATCACAGTCGCAACCGTGGTTTCGACTCATCTCGTTTCTTCGACAACGGTTCGACAACGGTTCCAACCTGCAACTATCTCCGGTCACCTCCTTCGTTCATCCACCTTCATCGTTCATCACTACCTCCGCCACCATCACCGTCCATCTTCGTCAATCTCTTCACTGTTGAACCTCTTCATTGTTGAACCTCTTCACTGTTGAACCTCTTCACCGTCCATCTTTGTCAATATCTGATTCTGAAATCTCCTCGTCGTCACCGTCATTCACTGTTGAACCTCTTCACCGTAGTCACCGTTATTCATCTCAGGCGACAACCTCTTCACCGTCGTCACTCTCATTCATCTCCGGCGAAAGTGTTGTCGGAAAGGTTGGCGGCAGCGGCTTTTAGGGTGTAAGGGGTGCTCACCTAATAGGTGAGTCCCCCATCTTACACGTAACCAATCAGATCAAGCCACGTCAACTCCCCTAATACACTCCCCTAATACCCCTTTTTGATGGCGGCACTCACCTATTAGGGGAGTTGTTTTTTTTTTTTTGTTTTTTTTTCTAAAATAATGCATGTTTATAAATTAAAAAAAGATTAATAAAAATAAAAATTAAATAAAAGACATTTCATTAAATTAAAAAAAAAAACATTCGAACTAGAAAAAAAAATACATTCAACCTAGAAAAATATAAAAACAAACTACTCCTCGTCCGAATCAACTTCAAGGTGAGGCAAATCTAAACTTCCGAGATGCTCAACGAGATCGTGTTTTAGCCTCCAATGCGTGTCTTCGTCAATGAGCTCCGTATACGCTGTATCATCGAAGACGGGTTCGACTGGAGGATCTTGAATATGAACCGGTGCTATCGCCCTTCCGTCGTCTTTTATAATCATGTTGTGTAAAATAAGGCACGTATACACGATGGACCTTATCTTTCTCACCGTTTTCGAACGCATTGGACGATTTAGTATTCCCCACTTCGACTTTAACACACCAAACGCCCGTTCCACATCTTTTCTTGCGGCCTCGTGTTGCCTCTTGAATTTTTTTTCGTTCGGGTCGTGTGGATATGGAAAAGACTTCACAAACACGGACCAGGTAGGGTAGATCCCATCAGTAAGATAATACCCGCGTTTGTATAAGTGGTTGTTCACTTGAAATGGACAATTTGGCGCCGTTCCGTTTCGTTGAGCAAGAAATAACGGAGATTGTTGCAGCACGTTGATATCGTTTTGTGAACCCGCTGGCCCACAAAAAGCATGCCAAATCCACAAATCTTGAGACGCTACCGCTTCTAACATAACCGTCGGGTATTGATGATCGCCTCTCATGTATTGTCCACGCAATTCTGTGGGGCACATTCTCCAGACGAAGTGTGTACAATCCAGACTCCCTAACATACCAGGTAGGTGATGCCTATCCTCATGAGCCTGATACAATAGCGCGATGTCGTGGCTCGTTGGTCTACGTAGGAATTCACCGCCATACCTTTTAAAAATAAAAATTAAATAAAAGACATTTCATTAAATTAAAAAAAAAAACATTCGAACTAGAAAAAAAAATACATTCACCGCCATACCTTTTACATACCGTCTCGCAGAAATATTCAAGGCACTCACGAGAGGTCCTTTCAGACATATTTAAATACTCGTCCCCCTCGTCTGGTGGGTTACCGGTTGCAAGTTGTTTAATTGCCGAAGTAACCTTTTGCAACGGTGTAAAGCTTTTCTTCATTCTCCCGTCTAAGCCTTCTTGAAACCACTCGTCATACGCTTCCACGTCACTAACAATTTTTAGGAACAAAGACTTGGACATACGAAACCTGTGACGAAAAGTATCTTCACTAAATTTTGGATTTTCATCAAAATAATCGGCCATGAGTGTCTCGTGGCCCCCCACACGATCTCGACGGACATAATTTTTTTTACTAGACGATGCCGTGTCTAGTAGCTCCGCTTGTTGGATGAGATTTTGGAAGAAAACTAAGCTACTATCGCTTGACGACGCATCTCCATCGTCGGGAAAGTCGGGTAGGGTAGAAAGAAACGGGAACTTGGAATCCATTTTGTGTTTGAAAGATATAAATTTGAGAATTTTGGTGTGGGTTTGTTGTGAATGTGGTAAAAAAATGAATTAAGATTGGTTAGTATATATATTGTTTTAAAAAAAATTGATTTTTTTTTTAAAAATCCGACCGTTGGTAAACGGTCAATTCTCGTTCAGCGTGCAAATTCATTCGGCAAGCCCACACCCAAAAGCCACCCCGATTCGGGACCCCGCGGGGATGGCGGCGGTGTTCCCGATCGGGGAAAGGCTTCACCGATGACTTCTCCGATTGCGCCCCGTACACCCTTAGATATTAGGGTTACTGGGTTTTAGACATTGTTTAGGTTTTAATTTTTAATAATAATAATAATAATTAATCAATCATTATCTCATCATGGCTCAATCATTATTAGTTATAATAATAATAATAAGTTTTCTTTTACTTAAAAAAAATAAAAAAAAAATAAATAAATAAATAAAAATAAAAAAATATAATAAAATAATAAAAAATTATTAATAGGAAAAGGTGTGTTTGTTTGGTTTGTGAGTAAGTTTTGACAGAGTTTTGAGGTGCAGGTCAGAAAGCGGGTTCGATTGCGTGCAAAGTGTTTGAGTTAGCGAGTATACGGGTTCTCGTTTGGTTTTTGTTTTGAGGAGAAGAACAAAAGTATCAGCCACCCATTGAAATTATGGCTTTTGTGTCTCACAAACCGGCGGCTCAAGAAATTACTCGTGAAGAGATACTTTCTGTCTTTTGCACTCCTGAGTGCCGTGAAAGGGTTGAGGCATTTAAAATACACAATGCTGAGCTAATCGAAGAATATAATGACATGAGAAGGAAAAATTTCACTTTAACAAAAAACGAAAAACTTTTCAAAGAGAAAATCGAAGCTCAGCGTAAGGACATCATTCAACTCAAGGATGATGTTAGTGTAGCCACAGCCCAACTTATTATGGTTAAAGAAAAATTATGTGAAGTGACTAAAGAACTGGAGGATGTCAGGGATAAATATCAGATAAATGAGCTAAATATTAAAAAGTTTGATTCCTCTAGCAAATTAGTAAAAAATCTGTGTGATCAACAGCTAGCATACCATAAAAGGAAAGGGTTGGGATTGGGTTATAATCAGGCTCCTCCTCCGTATAATGACAATTATACTTACTTGCCTATGACTGAGGAGGAGATGATGAATGAAAGCAAAATGACTTATGGTCCCAAAAACAATAAGTCATCTGTTAATGTCAGACCTGTCGAAAAACAGGTGGTTCAACCAGTCTGTTTTGAGTCCAAGGGTACTTTTGATCCTAACGTTTCTTCATCATGTGCAGATGAAGTACCTGAAGTACCTGGAGTTATGTGGGGAGATATATTTGGGAATGAACCAGATTCAACTTCAGATTCTTCTAAAAACTCAATAAATGAAACAGTTTCTGAATCTGTTTTTGGACCAAACTTTTTTACGTCGTTATTTGGTTCTTTTTCAATTGATAATAATTGTGATGTTTCCTGTTCAACAGCAACTGAAGCTGAACAAACAAATGAAAGTGAGAGTGAAGATCAACAATGTTCTGATTATTCTTCTGAAACTGTTTCTGTAAATGTCCCTGATGATGTATCCCGTGGGACCACTGAAACACACTCTCAAACGGACCAGGAGTCTTCTTTCAAAAACAAAGCTGCCAGTGAACCATTCTCGAACAAAAATGGTTCATGTACTGATAACTCGTCAAATGATTCTGCTAAAGTTTCTGGTATTTCTTCCGACAAACCAGAACTCTCCGATTCTGTCAAAGCTGATGACATGAAGGATGAAGAGAAGACAGACGTGAAAATGGCTCCAAATGCGCAAGCTGAACAATCTGAACCTTCTGTTAGTGGTGAAAAGGTTCAGATCAAGCAACAAGATCCGAAGCGAGCTAGTAAAGGACGCGGAAAGAAGAAGCCTAAACATCAAAGACAAGCAGGCTCTCCACAGTCCTCAACGGGCAGCAATAGTCCTCAAAAGGCCCGTGTTGTGAAAAATGCCTTTGTTAAGCCAGTCAGTAATGGAAAATGTGATAAATATGCATTTGACTGTGCTAACAAAGCTTTCGGAAAGACTGGTGAGATTTCTGAACAAGACTTGCAGTCTAAGCAAAGCAAGAAGATTCAAAAGAAATCTCCACCACAGAAGGCCCCGGCAAACGACAAGTATAGGCATCCTAATTCATCTTCGTCTGCTGGAAATGTGCAACAAAAACAAGCACAGAAAGGACCGGTTCATCCTTCAGGGCCTGCAAGAGCTACACAAGCTGATCAGAATGCCTTCTACGTGAAGAGACAAACATGCTTCAATTGCGGCATTGCTGGTCACATTGCTCGGAACTGCACAAATCATCCCTACGTACCTTATTATATGCAAAATCAGAGGGTTACACCGAAGGGTAACTACCATTCCAAGCCGATGAAGGTATCATCACCTAAGGCAATGAAGAATGTGAATCCCAAGGTTAAACCTTCTGATGGGGATTGGAACGCTGCTAAAAACAAACGCAAAGCTGTTCAGGAACAAAAATCGGTTTTCAAAACTCACAAACCTGAACCAGTCAAAGTTGCTCAACCGAAGGCAACAAACACGTTTGTTAAACCGAAACATATTTGGAAACCCAAATCTAAAGCAGCAACGTCTCCAATCCTTGAAACGAAAGGGGACTTATGTTTGAAGGAAGTGTCTTACTTTGATGCTTCAGGAAATCCCAGGACCACGATGGCCTGGGTACCCATGTCTTACTAATATCCTTACTTTTCAGAAACAACCAAGGAGGAGCTGTTGACAATCTCTGGAATGTTGATAGCGGTTGTTCCAGAGATAAAACGGGTAACATTTCACTGTTGCAAAAAGTTCAAATTTTTTTTACAGATGATATGTTTCCTTTGGAGGAGATAAAAGAAGTAAGAAATGATCAGCAAAAGGTACCGTTTAAATTCAGTACTTTAATTTGAATTTGATTAGTCTTCAATCTGATGACAGAACGGTTAAGCAAAAAGATTTTTCTCTCTTTTTCTTAGTTTATAACCTTGTATATAAAGTGTCCTTTCTCTTGTAAAGGGTAAATTTGCGCAAAAATCCAAGATTTATGCACAAATTTAGGGGGAGAGAGAGACATATATAGAGTTTAGGGGGAGAAAATGAGAAAAATACAAAAACATTAAAAAAATGAAAAAGCCAAAAAGAAAAGTTGCATGATATGGGAAGTGAAATAAATGTTTGTGTTAAAGGGTTTTGACTAACACATGTAAGGTGCCATAGCTGAAAAGACTAGGATCTACTGCGATATGTTGATAGGCTTGACGCTCAACATGATAAAAGATACTAAGTGATATAAACATAACAAACTATGTATCATGTGGGTAACATACCAACGGCGTATGATTCTATGGTCTTAAATCTTGCGTTGATAGATAGCCAACATCTGAGGTTTCGGGTCTTTATATTGTTGAATCATTCGGGGATATCTTGGGTACATGACCCCAGGAAAGAAAGTCACTTGGAATTAGCTCATATCTATTTGAATGTTTGTATGTTGTCCCGATACACACAATTTTGATCTGATTCTGAAATCTTCTCTGAAAAAGTCGTGTACCTCCTCTGCTGCATCCAGATACATGCTGACCTGGAGGTGCTAGGCAACGACAGCTTCTGCTGCATCCAGATACATGCTGACCTAGCTGTACGTTGTCGCGCTGTAGATCTAAACACCCGAAAGAGGCCCTCTAGTGCCCAAAAGAAACCCCAATAAACCTATATCAAATTGAGAAAATCTCATTTGATCTGTATATTATATCATCTCTGCAAAAGATCTATTCTGTTCTTTTCTCAACCTACTCCCAGTTAAGATTTCAGAAATCTGAATTGGACTTGTGAAATATGTGGTAGGGAAGATACTTGCATGATAGAGTGTGCTGTTTATATTTCCGGGATTTGATTAGTATTTATTTGGGTGTTCATTGTTAAGAAATTAAAACATGATAAAACAGATTATATGCAGACTGCACAGTCAGGATATCTTAAAGGATGACATCAGTATACTCACCTGCTACGATGAATCGTTGTGCTTACCTTGATCGTGGGGGTATGCCTTGGAATGGGACACACGGGTATAATAGTATAATATTACCTTAAGCATATCACGAAGTTGAAAAATTGAAAGTTGAGCATTAAAGTTTAAGTGGACAAACATATTGGCAATCGCATAGACCAGTTTGATTAGGCTCGTACTGAAAAGTGTTCCTTAGTCTGCCTGAGAACGAATTTTGATCCCATTTGCAATTGTAATTGTATATTATGGTAGTTGTTATATTTTGAGTTTTTATTTGTTTTAGTTCTTAAAAATTAAAAATTAAAAAAAATAGAAAAATCCAAAAAATCCAAAAATAGTGTGTTTATTTGTTTCTCTTAAAATTAAAAATGTAACCGTTCTTGAAGATTTGACTGATCATCAAAAGTTAAAAGAATTTAAATTGTGAAATTTCATGTACCTAGTGTTCATGTGGTACTCTCCCTGTTGCATAAGAAATGTTTGCTTATGAGTTTGTGAGCATGTGCAGAACTTGATTTCAATCAAGAACAGGGGTTGATGAAGAATGAGATGCTGTTAGTTGCTGAAGAAGTCTGAAGCAGCACAACAACAAGATGTACCTGAGTCAGAAGAACCGGATACGAGACGCCGTCTGACAGTGAAAGTACATTTGAAGAAGTACCGTGAACCTGCTTGAAAGACAAAGACTGAAGAAGAAAAGAGCTGCTGAGAATCCTCCTTTCACATTCTTTTTGACAAAGATATTTTCAAGCAAATGCTGATCGTGATCCTGATATGAGGCTAACCACAAAAGCTGAAGAAAGAGACCCAGTGCTGAGAGTTCAGAAGTCAAGAACTTCCACAACATCTACAGCTTAGAGACAACCATAGATTTCGTTGAAGACGTTGCTGAATTCAAGTTATGAAGACAATTTGATGGCATCAGTCTAGGGGGAGATTGTTAGGCCCTAAAGTGTGAGACTGACGCATCAAATTAATCCAACGGGCTATGGTTACGAACTGGGTCGTACCGGGTTAGTTAGTATTAGGTTTTGGACCTTTACAGGTCACTTGGGCCAAGCTTTAGGCCATGTGGGCCAAGTAGGCCCAAGGGGAGCCCATGTAGGGACTTGGGCTTAAGTTAGTATATAAACAAGTTTCTAACTTGTTTTAGGGTTGGAACTTCATAGTTACAAAATTCCTAGGGAGAGAGCTAGAGGATTCGAGTTGGTGGTGATCATTTGTACTAGACGGTTTTGCTTATTCAAGTAATAGAATCGTGTGCAAGTGGTTTAAAGGTGATTCGGTTTGTTCTTCGTTTCCATATTTTCAGTTCGTTTTTCATATTTTTCGATTTGTTCTTCGTTTCCATATTTTCAGTTCGTTTTTCATATTTTTCGATTTGTTCTTGAATCACCAATTGATTGGATTCCGCACAATTAATTGGTTGTTTGATATCATTGAAAGATCCGGTTTTACGGGACTTACATCTGGGCATATGTCTTGACTGCGGTCATGACATCTTCCCATTTTTTAGGCAAGCCTTCTTTGCCAGAGATGGTCATAACCATCTGCCTATCTTTTACGGCCCTGATGAAATGGTTCTGTGCCATTTGATCTGCCACGTCGCCTATTTCCAGGCACTCCTTATTGTATCGGACAACGAATGCTTCTAGGGATTCGTTGTCTCTGCGCCAGATATTCATGACGTCCAACGAGTCACGCGTGTGATGTCATTGTTGGCTGAAATGAGCGAGAAACTTGGCATGAAAGTCCTCGAATGAGTCCAGTGATGCCACTGGTAAAGAATCGAACCAAGCCCTGGCCAGACCCGTAAGGGTCTGGGGGAAAAAATTGCACCAAGTGGGTTCGTCCCACTGGCCATTGCACCCTGCGCCTATGAAAATGTTCATGTGGTCATCCGGGTCGGATGAACCACTATATTTCCCAACGTTGAATGGGAATTTTGTTGTGGTGACATGGGCGTGGGTTATTCGCGGGGCGAATTTGGAGTTTTCGGCCGCAACTTTCGGCCTATAGGGCTGGTTCTCAGGGCGTTTTGCAGCCCTGAGGTATGTACTGCGTGGGTGAGTGGGAGGAACATAGTTGCGTCCTCCCGGTCTGCTGCAGGTGTCATGTGAATCCCCACAATATGTACGGTCGTCCGGGTCGGTACGACCATACCCTTCGGTGTATGGTTGTGGGCCCAACCGGCTCTGAATTCCAGAGCCATGTCGGGATATAGACCGTCGTCTGTCCTCAACATAAGGACCTAGGCGGGTATGCACTGGTCCCCTGGTGTGGGACTCGTATGCGGAATCATCCTCGTTGATTGTGTGGATCGAACAGTAAGATGATCCGCGGTCCTCACGTCTGCTTCTCGAAGCTGGACGTGAACGTGCCCTGCCTTCGTATTGTAAAATACGATCGGCAGGGGTGTGCGGTGCTGGGGTTGGCCCAGCTTGTATGTGCGCTTCCGCACAAGCGCGGTTGTATGTTGCGGCCAGCAGGGTGGCCTGTTGGTCATACCATATGTGGGGGTCCATGTTCGGGGGGATCACAGATGCGTACTATGATAAGTCGTGCCCGAACGTTAGGGATGGACCCCTTTGCGTTGATGTGCCGATATGGCCCGGATTCGGTTCCGGTGGGGTACTCCCCACATTTCCTGTGTTGGTGGGGAGTGGATTATCCCCTGTAGTATTGTTTTGGTGATCAGTCATGATTTTGAGAGAGGACAAAGGATGATCGAAAAAGTGCTAAGAGTAGCGGTGGGCGCCAATGATGAAACAATGGTTAACCGGGTAGGGTTAACTCACTGGTCTCGTCAAGAAGGGTTAATCCCTTCCTCCCGAGGATCGCGGGCTGGATCACCGGTGGGTTGATCTCCTGCACAAGGAAACAAGCCGTGACTCGTAACAAGGAGGATGGGGTGGGGGGTGCTCCTTGTTACCACTCTCCGGCGTGAGAATCAGTAGTTTGCTTGGGAAGCAAAGTAAGATAGTAGTAGTAGTGAGAGAGTTGTGAAGAGATACCTCAAACCTGGTTTGGGGTTGGCATTTATAGCCGAGGAGTGAAGGAGGAGGTGGATGGATAGACTGACGGCATGCTGCACCTTTGCAGGTGTGTCAGACATGTCAGCCGTTGAGACGACGCCACGTCAGTCTGTCGCTTCCGTAGATCTGACAGGTGACTGCCATTGGTTCCACTTGCACTGTGGTGTCAGTCCCACTTGTTGAGCGTATAGGATGCGGTGCTAGCCGCATCGCTGTCTGCGGTAACATCTGATGTTATCGCGTCTCTTGCTAGTGATCAAGAAATACGCGAGATGCGGTGCTGGCCGCATCGTCGCCTGTGGTGACTGTTGCTGTTCTCCAGCTTCCTTGTATTGATAGAAGTGTTCACTGGACGCGGTGCGAGGCCGCATCGCTGTGAATACTTCCGTTTTCATACACCAGATGTGATGCTATGTCGCATCACTCTACCGTTCTCATGTTCCATGTAAGTCCTCCTTCGTTACTAGGTAGATTGGATTCACCCCTTGTGTCAATGCGTTCTCGCATGGGCACAAGTAGGTTGTTAACTGGTGGGGGTTTTGATAAGGGTAATGGTCACTCGCGGTCGATGCTGACGCGAGATCTGGGACCATACCCCTTCAGGGTAGCACGGGCTACCTATCAACCCCGTCTCCGTACTGTTTTTGTAGTGTAAAAAAAATTTCGGTTTTGTACAAAGGATACCTCTAATCCCAAAAAAATAAAACAATAATTGGGACGCCCCTGAATTTTTAGGCTACCTCCACCGCTGCTTGTAAGAGTTTGTATAATCTATACTATATAATAAAAGAAACCATATTAGGGACACTTGTCATGATATTAGGCCTTCTCTTATAGATAATTATTATTTTAATTTAATCTCTTTTAATTAATAATTAATTATAGATAATCATCCTATTAAATATTATTTAGTTTAATATCTTATGGATAATTACTATTAATTTAATTTCTTCTAATGAATTATAGATAACTCTCCTCCTAAATATTATTTTTTTAATCTCTTCTACTTAACTATAGATAATTATTATTTATTTTAAATTTAATGCATACTTCTCATTTATAATATTAACTAGGTTAGAACCCTCTGTATTACACGGGTTTAATAAAATAAATATACTTAGTAACTACATACGGTTTTGTAATAAGATATTATTAATTTTTTTAATTAAAATTTTAAATTTGAATCCGAAAGTAATATATTAGTAAACTTAATACATAAATCGAAAGTTAATAACAAACCCTACCGTGAAATGAAACCGATGACCATTTTGATCGGTTTCACGGTTTTAAATCGAATTGTGAACATCCTTAGTAATAACTAATAAGGTTAATTTGTGTTTTTTTTATAATAAGTTATTAAAATAACTTTTGAAAATAATGTAAAACCACAAAGTTTGAAATATATATATTTTTTTTGTTTGATGAAGATATAACTTAATTAGTTTTATTATATATCTAGAGTTTGAACCTGGGTTATAAACCTGGTTAAATCAGTATTTAGAGATAACAAGTATACTTTATATACTTTAATATTTCATTTCTTAACTATTTCTTTTATTTTCTCTTCTTATTACTAACTATTTAATATTTTACTGATTCAACTACGTGTCCCCATAGGTATATAATCTGAAAGAGAGTGAAATAAGAGGAGAAATAAATATTCGACTGACTAAATTATTTTATTATTTAATATATAAAATTTATTTATTCAACCCGTGTAATACATGGGGTATAACCTAGTTATAAATATATGAACTTTGTAAAACTTAAAAAAACGAACTATGAATTTTTCACAATATAACTATTAATTTTTAAATAAGATTTTCAGTTATGTTTAGCCTGTTTACAACTTGATCATAATATGTCAACCTTTTTGACTCATTTAGATAAATAGGTTAAATGGATTGTGTTCAAGTAACACAATTTCAAAGGTGCACAGGTTTAGGTTGTTGTCTTTGACACAAATAAATATACGGGTCATGTTTTGGTTGAACGATCCATCCGCTAACCGGTAACCCATCAACCTGCCAACAGACAGAGAGACGGTTACAATTACAATCTTTAACTTATTGTAAAGTTTTACTATTTGATATTTTTATTGTTATCCTAAAATTAAAATTTTTGTCTCACTTATATAGGATTTAGGGCATGTTTGGCTAAGCTTTTCAAAAGAACTTATTGGGTTATTGACTTATCAAAAAGCCAATAAGTTGTTTTTGTGTTTGGCTAAGCCAAAAGTCCTTTTAGAAATGACTTTTTGCAAAGAAGAAAAAAGAGGTTTCAAGAAGTCACAATATTGTGACTTCTTGGCCAGCTTTTAACTTTTCAAACTAAAAATTACCAATATACCCCTTTTTACCCCCTTATATCTAAAGAATACCCATTTTAGTCATTTTACATCAATAAGCTAATCCAAACACTTTTTTTAAAAACTCTTTTTCAAAAAGTTCTTTTCCTAAAATCCTTTTCCAAAAGTCTTTCT
This sequence comes from Helianthus annuus, assembly GCF_002127325.2. Taxonomy (NCBI): domain Eukaryota; kingdom Viridiplantae; phylum Streptophyta; class Magnoliopsida; order Asterales; family Asteraceae; genus Helianthus; species Helianthus annuus. The sequence goes on along the minus strand of NC_035449.2, from coordinate 59,110,648 downwards.
AACTATAATAAGCTTAGCCAAACATTCCCTTAATTATATGGGAAGGTAAGGATGTTTGTGGGATTGAGTTAGTTGTTTGGTTGAGTTAAGAAACACTTGTGTGACAGAAACCTTAAAAGAATCTACTCGTGCAACTGTTCCTGTAATACCGTTGTAAATGAAACATTCGACAATCGAATTAGCAACTCGAATAAGCAGAGCCCTGATCACTGCTTCCAATCATTCAATTCCACCTCGAACATGGACTCCAGTGCTCGAACAAACCCTTCACGGGATCGGTTGCCGGAACTCGCTCAACTCAGCACTCGTTTCCCGAGTCATCGACCCCTTCCTCATCCATCACCACTCACTCGCACTCGGTTTCTTCGACTGGGCCTCTCAGCAACCAGGTTTCACTCACACTTCACTCTCCTATCAATCCATACTCAAATCCCTCTCAATTTCCCGCCAACTTACCGCCATTGATAGACTCATGAAGCAAATCAAGAGTTTAAAAATTCAACTTAATGGTTCGGTTTACCGTTCGGTTATTGCTTCATATATAGCTGGTCAAAAGCCGCTGCACGCTTTTTCGGTGTATATGGATGTTATTGCATTACATAAATCGTTGGTTTATGACATTGGTGATGATACCCATAATTCTTTATTGGGGTGTTTGTCTTCTGCTGGGAATTTGGGTCATGCACACCAAGTGTTTGATGAAATGCTCAGCCGAGGTGTTCGGTTAAGTACGCTTGGGTTCGGTGTGTTTTTATGGAGGTATTGTGGGACTGTTGAGTTGGATAACACTTTAAAGTTGGTTGATGATGTTAAGAGGCAGGATCGGGGTGTGAACGGGTCGATAGTTGCGCTTTTGGTTGTTCATGGGTTGTGTTCGGCGAGCAGGGTGCATGAGGCTATGTATGTATTGGATGTGTTGAGGAGAATGGATTGTAAACCTGATTTTATGGCGTATAGAGTTGTTGCGGAAGCGCTACGAGCAAATGGAGACGTGGCTAATGTGGAGCAAGTGTTGAAGATGAAGAGAAAGCTTGGAGTTGCACCGCGATCGAGTGATTATAGAGACTTCATATTTCAGTTGATTTCGGAGAGACTTATTTGTGAAGCTAAAGATTTGGGTGAAGTTATCGTTACAGGAAATTTCCCAATAGAGGACGATGTTCTCAACGCACTAATAGGATCGGTTTCTTCAGAGGACCCTTGTTCCGCGTTAATGTTCTTTAAATTCTTGATAGCAAAAGAAAGATTTCCCACTCTTCTTACATTCAGCAATTTGGGTAGAAATTTGTGTAAACATGGACGTTACGATGAACTGATAGAAGTTTCGAACATCTTATCTGCAAAAGAGTATTTCGTAGACATCGAGAGATACAACGTGATGGTTTCGTTCTTTTGCAAGGCGGGTAAAGTGAGAGAAGCTTATCAACTTCTTCAAGAAATGAAGAAAAAAGGGTTGGGTCCGGATATTTCGTCTTACAATTACGTTATGGAAGCTTGTTGTAAAGAAGATATGATACGTCCTGCAAAACGGTTGTGGGATGAAATGTTTGCAAATGGGTGTGAACCCAATTTGATGACTTACAACATTTTAATCACAAAATTTTTAGACGTAGGTCAAGTGAAAGAAGCGCATACGCTATTGTGTCACATGTTGGAAAGAGGTCTGCGACCCGATGCAACGACGTATGATTTGTTAATTAAAGGTTTCTGCCAAGAAGATCAACTGGAAACTGCTATTGAAGTTTTTAAAAAGGCTTTTGAACAAGATTTAGAGATTGCAAAGACTATATTGGAAAAGTTCATCCTTTATCTTTGTAAAAAAGGTATATTTTGACTTCGTGTGCTTATAGTTATATCGCAGTAACAAAACCCCCTTGTGTAAAGGATGGTGAAGATCCGAACTATAGGTGTTAAAATGGGCGGGTTGAGTAAAGCTGTAATGGGCTCGAGTCAAAACTGTTAATTTTGTATGGTCGTGCCAAGGTCGACCTGAAACACTTTTTTCTCAAAACGTTTTAATGTGTCGAATATGATTACGAATATTTGATATTTTAATAAAAGTTTAAACTTATTAATATCAGGGACTTTCGATTTATTTGACCGGTTTACTTTTAACTAACCGATTTAATTAATTTTACCTTTGATCTAAACTAATTATTTGGTTGCAGGTCAATTTGTTGCTGCTTCAGACCTGGTTCATGATTACACATCTACGATCGGAAAGTCAAAGTCAAACATGATCTTGCTAAATGAGGTTCGTGCAGAGCTTTTGTTATCACTTTCATCTTCATCAAAGCCACAGATGATTTTAGAAATGATTCAAGTGATTGATAATCATGTAGTCTCTAAAAACTCTTCCCAAAGATGAACTAATTACAAGGCCTCAAGTTTTTTTATTTTTATTTATTGTAGTGTAAAGGAAAAATAAAATGAGTAAATTATTTTATCTATGCTTCTTTGTAAAATGGCATTACATGTCAAAACTATCATTTATGTGGGTATAGGTCGAAATGATTGTTCGTAAACTTCTTTTTGTCTGGTTTTAATAATTTCATGATTCATGGACCCCAGAGTAATAAGAACATGTACCTGTCAGCGAATTCTTACGGTTAGTTATATTTTTATTGTGGATTGGAAACATGTAAACAAGTTTAAGAAAACAAAGTTATTGACACACGAAATAAAATAGATATAATGGTTTAAGTGAATGTTAACTAATCTATTTTGGAGTGAGGGAGTCGTTCAATCACTTTAGGGGGTTTGAGTTATTCTCTAGCCACTGGCAATGGTAAAACACATGGAGAGTGGTAAACAATTTAAAAAAAAATTGTGATTGGTTGAAAAAGGGTGGGGCCCACTATTAACCCCCTCTCTCTCCTCTACCCCTTCTCTTCCCGCATCGGTGAGTAGTCACCGCCCTCACACTCACCGCTCACCGAAATCGTCGCCGGCATCCATTCACCGATCGGTGAATGTGACTCCCCGAAACGATACCCACCACCCTAAGGGAACCGGTAAAAACCTTTTATTTTTTTTTGCATAAACAGGTTAAAAACCGACCCTAACGGGTTGACCAGTTATTGTTTTGAGTAAAAAAACGGTTAGTAACCGAAACCCGTTATAAAAAAAAACTGATTTTTGATTTTGATAAAAAAAAACGGTTCAGTTAAAAACCGAACCGGTTATTGAAAAAAAAACCGATTTGTACACCTCTGAGAGACGTACTATCATATGGTACATTATATGAATAAAAGAATATGATATAATGAAGTCTAATGCCATAAAACACAAAAAGCTGGGCAGTACCATTGGAACTAGGGCTGCAAACGAACCGAACGAACACGAACAAGACTTTGTTCGTGTTCGTTTGTTAAGAAAAATATATGTGTTCGCGAACCGTTCAAGAACACTTATCGAACGAGATTTTATGTTCGTGTTCGTTTGTTAAGGAAATGAACTTGTTCGTGTTTGTTTGTTAATTTTAGGCAACGAACAAAAACGAATGTTGACAAACACAACTGAGCACAAATTAATGTTCATGAACACAAATGAAAACAAACGAACACAAACAATCGTTTCATGAACAGAATATATAATACACTGACACTTATTAGATATTTAATTTGTCGGAATCTTGAAGTATTTAAATAGATATAAAAAAACTAAAAACACTAATGAACTATCGAACACAAACGGACACGTTACCGAACGTTCACGAACATAAACGAACGAACACGACCTCTGTTCATGTTTGTTCATTTAACGAAACGAACGAAATTTCTTGTTCGTGTTCGTTTGTTTAATAAACGAACGAACACAAATGAACTTCCCGTTAAACGGTTCACGAACTGTTCGTCGAACATTTGGTTTATTTGCAGCCCTAATTGGAACACATGACTTGGCAGTTGGCTGGTTATTAGATGCAAGAAAACCCTTGTTTGATTGGTGGACAATGGCATGCTCATAAAAAAATCAACATCAAAGTTTGGTTCAAAAACATCCTAAATTCAACATTCTGTTCGATCACACAAATAAAACCATGTTTCTTAAGCTACTTTATTAGGGATGTTAATTTTAATGATATGTCTTTGGGGGTAATCGGGTATTGGTAAGTTCAATACCTGATTGTAAAATCGTGTCTCGTATCTGGTCTCATATCTATCGGGTGATCACTCGTCGGATATCGAGGAGGATACCTGTTAGTTTATTAAAAATTAGCTGTTAAGTTTGTTACTATTTTAATTTTTATATACTTTTATTACCTAAGAAAACTAGATGTATAAACTCTAAAAGTTTGTGAATTAGTAGAAAACTTTACTACCAAGGACAAAGGAAAATAAATTTACAAGAAAACGTTTATGGCATGATATAGGTAAACAGATATGTATATTTTGAGTAACACATCAAATATCACTTGATATCATACATGTTTCACACCATTGAATTTTTTAAAAACTAATCTCGTACTCAGTATTATACTTGAAATCCCGTCTTAAATGTTGCGGATTTCAAGTTTCAGATGAACCAACATCTGAAGCTAGTCCGCTACCAAGTAATATTAAAAAAACAAACAATTCAACATAATATCACACATCCACATGTCACCAATTATTTTTTTCATTTTGTAAAAAACAATTTTAAAGGTCACAAAATCATATATAAACTTTCATTCATATCAATTCCAACCAAATATATACCTAAAATTAGGGCTGCAAATGTACCGAACGAATACGAACATGACCTTGTTCGTGTTCGTTTGTTAAGAAATACATGTGTTCACGAACTGTTCATGAACACTTACCGAACGAGATATTATGTTCGTATTTGTTTGATAAGGAAATAAACTTTTTCGTGTTCGTTTGTGTTTTTTTTGTTAATTTTAGGCAAAGAAAGAAAATAAACGTTGATGAACACAAATGGGAACAAATTAATATTCGTGAACACAAATGGAAAAAAACGAACACAGACAAGAGTTTATGAGCAGAAGATATAATACATTGACACTTATTACATATTTTATTTGTCAAAATTTTAAATTATTTAAATAAAATATAAAAACTAAAAAAAATAGTGAACTATCGAAATCGTTAGCAAACGTTCACGAACATAAACGAACGAACGTGACCTCTGTTCATGTTTATTCATTTAACTAAACAAACGAAATTTCTTGTTCGTGTTCGTTTGTTTAATAAACGAACGAACACAAACGAACTTCCCGCCGAACGATTCACGAACTGTTCGCTGAACATTTGGTTCGTTTGCAGTCCTACCTAAAATCACTTGCAAGAATCAAGATGTGCCATTGCATTTAAATAGCTTTTTGTACTATTTTTATTAATTAAAATCACATCCAATTTTACCGGGTGTAAACAATTCGAACCCTAGCAAACTACTCATGATAAACTGCTAAATGCTTGAGCCGAGTCAAGTTTAGACGAGCTTGAGTCTTCATTGAAAGTCAATCAAGAAATGACATAGCTCAAGCTTTAGAAAAGAGATCATAAAACGAAACCACCACAAACTCAAGCTCTCTTAAGTAAATAGTTAAATGAGCCAAGCTCTGACATTTGTTTACACCCTACATTTTACTATATATCAGCATAAATTTGAAAAACCATAAACGGAAATATGCATATATTTAAATGACCTATAAAATCATTATTTCGTTTATAAATGATCAACCTAAGAAAAGAATAGTTAATATTTAAGATCAACTCGACGTATATATCATCCACCAAACACTATTAGAGCATCAACAATGCACCGGCACTCATGAACCTAGGGATGGCAAAAAAGCCCAAGCCCGACGGGTATACCCGAAACCCAAAACATACGGGTCGGGTATACCCGAAGCCCAATGGGTATGGGCCGGGTACTGGCTTAAAAAAGGAAAAAAATCGGGTACGGGTACGGGTATGGGATTTAGTGATACCCGCCCGATACCCGGCCCATTTACCCGAAAGTATTATATTATAGATTTCCATATATATAAACTTAGTGCATGTACTTATTACCTTCTCTATAATCATATGTGGATATGTATTTGGCAGTTTCTTAGTGAACAAATAACTTATTTTTTAGCATGTATATTGGATATGGAAGCTATCACCCTTTGTTATTTGGATGTTTATGCAATTAGGTGGTCCTGATACAATTACTTAATTAAGTAATCGTTTTGATTTAGTTTGGTATATGTGGTTTGAATATGATATGTAAGTTATTAATCATATTTTTATTTGTTATAGTCATTAAAATAGCAAACTATATAAACATCAAAGTAAAATTGCACATTTATCCCAACGGGTATTTTTATAAAATTAACGGGTATACCCAATACCCGCGGGTATGCCCGATACCCGACGGGTAATTACCCGGCAAATACCCGCCGGGTAACGGGCCGGGTATGGGACAAATAATTACAACCGGGTACGGGCCTGGGATTACCAATACCCGGCCCAAGCCCGGCCCATTGCCATTCCTACATGAACCGCCATGATGGACTTTTTCGGCCATAACCCCCTCTCTCTCTCCTCCTCACACCGCGAAGGTCTTTCCACGAGGATGTTTACCTCGGAAAATACACGAAGTTTTAAGGAATCTGGTCCAACTCACTGCCACCTCAACCCAAGCGTCCGTGAATGCCCATGAACCTGCTTTTAGATATTAGGGGGCATAACCAATTGACCTGCAAATAGTTTTATAGAATAAAAAAAGAAAGAAAAAAAGATTATACACTGAGCTTGTGACAGAAAGCCTTTTACCAATAGAATCAAGCAAGCCCAAAGAACCTTTCAGTCACAGTTGCACATCCATCCAAAAAACATTCACATGTCTTTGTTTTCCACTCCAAATCTATCCATAACTTTTTTAACATCTTCACTCACACACTCACACTCACACACACTCACACTCACACTCACACCAAACAACCATCCATGGATTCACACTCACATTCACACCCCAATTTCTTTGTCTTCTTTTCATTGATAATAATCACACTACTCTCAATCTCTTCTTCACTAGCCGATGCTTCGAAACACTCCATTCCCATCATCACCGTTGTCGGCGTCGTCTATTGCGACGCCTGTCACAACAACTCTTTCTCCACCCACAGCTACTTCTTACCAGGTAATTATACTTTTATATATACATATACGTGTTTTGGAGTTGGGGTCTCTCTGGAAGTAGTTTCTCTATCTGCAGAGACACAGACATAATGTTTGTCTGCATCCCACACCCCCAGACCCTACCAGTAGCTTTGCTATTTGTGGGACTATATATACATATATGTGTGTGTAATATAATATAATATGTGTTGTGTGGAAACAGGGGCAGAGGTGAGGATAGACTGCAAATTCAAAGCAGCATCTCCAAGAACTGCAGAGCAGATAACGTTTTCCGTTAACAGGACTACTAACAGAAACGGAGTGTACAAGCTGGATATACCTTCAGTGGATGGGATTAACTGTGCTAAAGAAGCAGCAGTTGTTAACACCTGCAGGGCTAGCTTGATCAAGAGCACATCTGCTGCATGCAATGTGCCAGCTGTCACATTTACTTCTAATGAGTTCTCTGTCAAATCAAGAGAAGCAAATCTATGCATTTACACTATGTATGCTTTAAGTTTTAGACCCTCTAAGAAAGATCTTGCAATATGTGGCAAGTAGTAGTAGTACTACTACTCTTGTGTTGCCAATTGGTTTTATATTAATTAATTGCCACTATTAGTTTCTGCTCATTACAGTTATTGTTATTTTTTGTATTTTAATAAATGAGTAATGTGTAAATTGTGATTGCAAAAATGGTCCTAGAATTTTGAGCTATCATATAAAGAGATTGATATAACATGTTTTTAGCAGGATTTGATATAAAGGAAACCCATAAATAGTTTCAATATTTGGATAGCTTTGATGAAAAAGATGATGTCAGCTTAAAGAAAGAACTTCACAAGATCATGTATTCATTGAAACCGAAGCCATAAATGTGATACCATCCGGTGGCAAACGCAAGGCGGTGGGGGGTAATTCGTGAAACAAGGGGCTTAGTCATGTTAATAAGATTTCTTATATTGGCTTGCTAATGAAGATTACTAGTTGGCTAAGCCAAGGGGCTGTTTGTTTACCTCTTAATGGGGCTCTTAATGGTTCAGACCTCTTACTGGTTCAGCACTTAATGGTTCAGACCGTTTGTTTCGCGAGCAAATGTCTGAATGGTTCAGACATTTGTCTCTGAATGTTTAAGCACTATACTGAGTCTGAATGGTTAAGATCTCTAATTTGAATTGGTCAAACATTTGACTCTGAACGATTAAGCATTATACTGGTTCTTAATGGTTCAGACCTCTTACTGGTTCTGGTTCAGCACTTAACCATTCAGATGTTGCCAAACAACCCCTAAGGGTTTATGATAAGCTTTGGGAGTCTTCTAAAACAAATATTAGACTAAAGGGTTTTGATTATGAGATTTCTTTAGACACTGGGAGATCGCCTTCTAGAACTGTAGGCGCTATATGGTTCATGAATTACTCATAAAATCAATCGAATTTGATTTGGTTGATATCAATTCATAGTATACAGAAACAAATAATGCATACATTACAAAGAACGTGTAACAATATAACATTGATTAATTGTTTTATAGACCAGATTTCTCCTCCAGCAAGAACATGTAAATAATGTGGTATGTCATTTCTTACAGATTATTTTCTCCATATCTAAAGCCCAAAACTGGAATTCCAGTGCCCAAATGCCAGGTTAAATCTGAATAAAATTACTCAAAACTCTTTACAAAATGGTACATGCACAGCCGTTTTTCTTTGATGCTTCATCGATCTTCTTTTCTGTTTAGGTGATAGAAAGCAATACTCTCAGAAGATACAAAAATAAAAGATTTGACAACTTAAAACAAGAATGTATGTCATTGATGAATATTGTATAACATCCTAAATACATATATTATGTAAACATCATTTATCAGAAACGTTAATGAACCGTAATCTGAGAGCAAATTGCAAAAATTCAGGCACAAAAAAATAATATCCAACAATTAAATTAAAATAACTGATTTGTATTTTATGCAACAGTTCCCTTGCGCAAATAAAAGAAATGTAACGATATTAAATGCAGAACAATAACATATCTGTATTGACATAACAAAAGGAAAACATTAATATCGCCACATGTATGGGTCCGCTTAAAATCTAATAGTACAAACTTCATTATTTCCACCAACGCGGATACGTGGTTGACTTTTGTAACTAAAATAGTTTACCTTCTCTTAGGGGGGACGGGGCGCTACGTGGTGGGACGGTGACCACGACGCGTGGAACCCCGTGGAACACCGCCGCCACCCAACTTCATCACTCGTCAAATTGAAACCACGTTATAGCCACAACGCGTGAAGATGAAGTGATGGGTGATGTTGAGTGTTGTGAGTGATGGACATTTCCACTGAAATCCATCACCAGTGATGGAATAAAGCTCGATGATGTGGCGGAACTTGATTGGATGTTGTGAGTGATGAGTGGGTGGTGAGTGATGGGCGCCCCGCCCGCCCTTATTCTATATAAGCATCAATATGAAGATTTTATGTGTTCAACTGCCCATTCTTTCTGTTCATGGTACTTGTGCAATTCATCACAACTACCAAATTTTGATCTAATATCAAGTAACTCAGATGTGATTCAAACTTAACATGATATATCCAATGATAAACACCAATATTTCACATTATGTAGGCCATTAGTACATCTAAGAGTCCTATGTAACTAAAAATAAGGCAATATATCATTGTTCTCTTGCAAAAACAGACAAAAAAAATAAATCTTACCTGTTTTTGCCTTGGTTAAAGACACATGTACAACGGCATGCATAGTAATTACCCCTTTCGGTAACTCTCCAAACGGTGTTCTGCATTGCTCAATGGTCTTGTTGTTCTCCAAAATTTTCCCAGCATTTATCAATTTGATGTCATTTGCTGATTTGGGTCCACCTTTCTTATCTGAGAAATGCAACATTGTATGTAGTGATAAATAAAAACGATAAACTGGTTTATTGAAAGTACATATATGATAAATGGATGGATGCAAGCAACTGAATGAAGTTCGGAGATGCTCAAGAAACAAGATAACTTCAACGAGCTGAAGAATGAAAATGATTTATGTGCACCCAAGAAAAAATATTACATGAAGAATAGTTGATGCTACTACTACCATGCTAAATGATATTACGCAGTTGATTCGCTAAACAGACAATAGAGATACCACTTTCGATGCACATAAATATTGATTAGCTCATTTACTAGAAAAAGCCATTGTTTTTAAGTTGAAGATGCATTGTTAGTTGCAAGAAGATAAAATCATATTCAAGCTAAAAAAGATCTGCCAGCGCAAAAAGGGCTCTAATGCAATGAAACTTTAAAACCAGTTATAAACTTTAAACATCAAACGGTATCCGGTATACTATTTAGCCAATAGTGACACACGTTTAAATCAAAAGATGTGTTTACTCACACATAACAGGGCAATGGGAATAACAATGTCAAACATTTATATGTGTGTGTGGACGTATTTCTCATTGCAGTGGCGCTTATCTGCAGTTGTAAACCAGTATTTTAAATATGCATTGCAAACTTCTGTCAAATTGCACCGAGCCCATCTATCCAACTACATGTTCTAATATTCTCAAGATTTAGCCTTATAAAACTTAATTTAAAATTCAACTCAAATTGTTATCGTTTTTTAACTAACTAATTCCATTACATGTGAGATTTCATTTAACTTTGACAAGCAACAAAGTAATAATAAAGGATCAAGATAAGATAAACAAATTGCAACGACACATCAAAACTAAACAAAACTGCAGAGTGGTGTGTATCTTCAAAAGAAACATGTGTTAACCATACAGCAAAATAAATAAATAAATCAAATTGTGGTATATAAACACAAACTGAAATAAATTCATTCACACCTTTGGGCCACTCGGTGACAATTCTCTCCTTAAGCATCGCAACCGTCGAAGCCGGAGGGTCTCGAAACGGACCAATGTCAGATCCATCAAACAACCTAAACTTCAATTCTAAAAAATCTTCCTCTGCCATTTGCAACAAACTATAATAATATAATAACAACAACAATAATAATAATTATAATAATTTCAGCTTATGCGAACCCCTGTGATCGAGCACAATTGTGGTACAGTCTCAACAAACCTATGTAAAATCGAATAAATATGAAACAATTAATAAAGCGAAGTAACGCGCAAATTGCTATTGTGAAAAGATATAATATTCTTTGTACCTTGCAATTTAACGCGTAATTAGGATAATTCACAGAAGGTCCATGTGCAAGTTGAAGTAATTGAAATGGAATGTGATGAAGACGAAGAGGAACCCTAGGCTCAATCTTGACGCGCACTAATGCACTATTCATTACTCGGTGAATTTAATTTTAAACGTTACATATTTCTTTTCTTTTTGGGCATGCTTTTTATTTTATTCTAAACAGAGTTAAATGCCCGGATAGTCCCTGTGGTTTGGCATTTTTTCACTTTTAGTCCCTAACTTTCTAAAATTACAGCTATAGTCCTCAACGTTTTCAATTTCGTTCCTGGATGGTCCCTAGCACGAATGGAGGTTAGTCTTTTCAGTTAAATGAGTCTGAAATGACCTAAATACCCTTACTATTAAAAAATAAAATTTAAATCAATAACCACCTTCAATCAAAACATACCTCTTCTTCCTCATATTCATATTCATCTTCAATCCAAACACACCTCTTCTTCCTAATTCTTCACCACCACCACCATCCACCTTTCACCACCGTACCCCATCCTTCACTCCAAATTACCGCTACCCCATTAGTCGTATCACCTGTATGTAATTCTTTTTCCATGATAATGATCATGGGCATTATTCAATCAAATTAACAGTAGACCCCTTCACATACATGCCCACATGTTTTCTTTATATCCATAACATGTGAATTGGTGTGCAACATGAGTAGTGTGTTCTCTAATTGCGGAAATCCAACAAGCTATTCTACCTTCTCGCGAAGGTGAAACTATAATTAAGTCAATCATACAATTAAGAATCTAAATAGTAGTGATGCAACGAAAAAAAACAGGATTCTTTATAAGTTTAGAGCATAAATGGAGAATTAGGGGGTGTTTGGCCTAACTTTTATTTGTTGGCTTATGCTTATATTTTAAAGTAGCTTATAGCTTATTTTCTATCATTTGATAAGCTCTTTTTAAGTGTTTGGATTAGCTTATAGCTTATTTTATATCATTTGCCCTTATACAAAAAAGCTTTTTCAAATAAGCTAAAAAACCATCATCAAATAAGCTTCTTCAAATTAGCTTATATAAGCTAATAAGCATAAGCTTAAAAAGCTAAACCAAACACCAAATTAAGCTTATTTTGTAAAAAAAGCTTAAAAAAACTCTAAGCTTTGTTAAAAAAGCTAGGCCAAACACCCCCTAAGAATCAACAGATGTTTTCTTCTACTATAATGATAAAAGACAGACACGACGCTTTTCTTCATAGATCTTGGATGAGGCACTAGTTCCAGAATAACTAATATATTAAGTTTAAACTACACATTTGCTCAATATAGTTATGGTAATACATAGTAAACTGCATTACAGTGCTCTTTAATTAGTCTTTAGAATAACAAATACTGATAAATCAATTATACTTGATTCAGTTTCAAAATTTGACCTGTGTGTAATTTTAGAGGGGAAATTCGGAGTGAAGGATGGGGTACGGTGGTGAAAGGTGGATGGTGGTGGTGGTGAAAGGTGGAGATGGTGGTGGTGGTGAAGAATTAGGAAGAAGAGGTGTGTTTGGATTGAAGGTGACTATTGTTTTAAAGTTTATTTTTTAATAGTAAGGGTATTTAGGTCATTTCACACCCACTTAACTGAAAAGACTAACCTCCATCCGTGCCAGGGACCATCCGAGAACGAAATTGAAAAAGTTGGAGACTATAGCTGTAATTTTTGAAAGTTAGGGACTAAAAGTGAAAAAAGGCCAAACCACAGGGACTATCCGGGCATTTAACTATTTTAAACAGCAAAACTTCTATGTATTTTTGTCGGTTAGTTAATAGTGTAGGGGTCGATTGTAATGCTTTTAGTCTTTTACGGCCCAGGGCTAAAGATCGGAGAAGAAGAAATCCAGAGAAGTAGATGTAGATTGGACGGGTTTTTCTCAGAACTAGTAGCTTGGTGGCTCGGGTATGCATCCAACTCTGAGCGTTATGAAGGAGGGGATGCATTTGCTCGTTTGAGTGCATCTCAGGATGCTTATCCGGTAATTTAGTTGGCCGTTCAAAAAAATACTCTATTTTTATTAATACGTACTTAAATGTGCTTGGTGGTATCACATTTTCACGCGTGTATTAGTTGTTAGTGTTTATTCGATAGTAGGTGACTGATAATTAAAAAAAAAAATTAGGTAAAGGATTACCCCGGTGAATCTATTAATCACAACCAATAAAAACAAGTAACTGATAATTAAAAAAAATTATATATGCGAGATCATGACTTGTATATCGTTTATTTTCTTTGCATATATGTGATGACAACCAAATACTTTGGGAAATTTATACATGTCTATGTAATGCTTGAACACAAGTCACCTATTAAAAAAACACCTTAATTTGATACAATACCCTTCATGAAAACCACGTAAACACACAAACAAACGTATCTAATATTACTTTGATCAACTACTCATATAGACAGAGAAAAAAACCATAAATAAAGAGATTGTAATGAAGGGGAAATGCTAGTTGTGGAGGTTAAAGAATTAATATTATAACCATGTCAAAGGTTGTAATAGTTGTTTGGAGATTGGTTGATGATGAATGCTATATACATGTCAAATGTGTACTCATTATTAAGCATGGCGATAGTATGATATGTTCCATGGCCACATCAAGTCTGCATATTATTATTTATTTTCTATATTGCATGTTTATCCGTTATTTGTTTTGAATTCTAGTTTAGTTTAGTAGGTAGTTAAGGGGTCGAATAAGTAGGAAGTGGTTAGTTCCAATTATCCCACATTATTAGTTAATTTGTTTTGCTTTGTAATCCTATAAAATGGATGCTTTCGTATGAATAAAGATATGCAGATGAATTAAGAGTCCATTTCATTCTACTTTTCTCTCAAGTTCTTATCCCCTTTCTGGCCATTTAATCTGATCCATAACATAGTAGTTCACAATTTTATGCTACCGGAGTCTTACTAGAAGGGTTGTGTGGTATAACCCTGGTGAGTGACTTACCATTACCGGCTACCTGATATTTGTGACCTTATGCTTGACGGAAGCTACACTTAGTCTTCACATTTTTAACTTAGCAACAGGTAACATACATATGTCTCCAATCGTATGTACCTTCTCGGCATATTATTATGAGCATCTGTTTGGTGTTCATATGTTATCGTCTTTTAATAAATTATATTAACATCAACATGTTATTAGACCGGAGGGTATGGGGGCCGTCCCCATGCCCGTCCTCCCGCCGCCGCCCCAACAGATCCACCCCCCAGCCCCGTCGCCTCCCCAGCCCTGTCAAATTCGTCCGCCCACAACCGATGTTCACGGGCCTCTTTCCTCTCTCCTCACACAGACACAGCTATATATATATATATATATATATATATATATATATATATATATATAGGGTAAGGATAGTGTAAAAAGTGCTCAAAGTGTGAGAAGTGTAAGAAGTGTATTATAACACTATATATAATACTATATAACACCATATAAACACCGTATAACAATATGTAACACCATATAATACCATATAACACTATGTAACACTATATATCATTATATAACAAATATAACACTATACATCTATCATAGACATGCTATCAGACAACCTATAGTGTTATATTTGTTATACAATGATATATAGTGTTACATAGTGTTATATGGTATTATATGGTGTTACATATTGTTATACGGTGTTTATATGGTGTTATATAGTATTATATATAGTGTTATAATACACTTCTTACACTTCTCACACTTTGAGCACTTTTTACAGGATCCTCTACCTATATATATATATATATATATATATATATATATATATATATATATATATATATATATATATATATATATATATATATATAAGGGGTTCATCCCCTTCAGGCCCTTTCTACGTGACGGTGATGTGGCTACCCGTTCCCTTAGAGATGAGGCTCTCTATACCCACTATGACAATAATAATCTAGTGTCTTTTTTAAATGATATAATAAAACATTTGCACCACATGGCTTGCTTGTAATCCATTTCCAATAAAGTGATTATTTTGTGATTTTTTTTATCTAACACATCCCTCTTTTGGACATGTGTTAGGGGGTACGGGGTGCCTTCGGGCAACCCCTTCGGTGAGTCGAAATCCCGATCGGGATTGTGCCGCCAACAAAGGCGGTGAAGAGAGAGAGGGTGGAAAACGGTGATGAGGTGCCGAAGGAGAGAGGGGAAAGGTGGTGGGGCCAGCCCACTTTCAACCAATCAATGCTTTCCCTTTTTTTTTTTTAAAAAAAAAAAAAACCCAATTCACCTAATAGGGGAGTGGCGTCATCAAATGGGGGTGTTAGGGGAGTTTAAGAGGGGAGTTGACGTGGCACACGGGGATTGGTTTGGCGTAAGAGAGGGCACTCACCTATTAGGTGTGCACCCCCTTCACCCTTATAATTAATCAAGCTCTACTTTGTTTTAAATGACAAAGTAAATACATTCCAAATGGCATGCTCACACCTTTAACATATCATGAGTTTTGACAGCTTTAGCATATCATGCATGAGTTTTGACTTTTGACCAAAACATACTAGTTAGTAAACTTTATTGTATATGTGCTAGTCTTTAATTAACTAAAAACCATGTTTGGCTATAAACAGAAAAAAAAGAACCGGATAGAAACAAGAAACAACTACACATTTAACCTACGTGCACAAGATCCAAAACCGCTTTTGATTTAAATCAAAAGTAGGTCAACATGAATGTAATATAAACCTATGTTCTTGCATAATCCATAAATATAAAACACATGTAAAACAACAACAACAACAACCGTACCCAGTAAATTTTACAAATAGCAAAGTTATCAGTAGGATACAGGGAAAATGAGATGTAGGATAGAGAGACTGCTTTCAGATAGATAGATAGATGCCGGACTCCAACACATACAACAAACAATAAAACACATGAAAAATAATTAAAAACTAGAGTTAGATTACTAATTGTAAGTGGTAAGAGGAGGGAGGGAATTACAACTCTCGGATAAGGAGAAAAAAAACACCAATCTAAGCATATCAAAATCCTCCTCTTCCTCTTCCTCTTAATTTTACATATTTTTAATCATAACTTCTTTCTAAAATAAAAACCATAAAAACTAAACTTAATTACTCTTCTTTCTCTTTACCAAAATAAAGAAAGAAAAGAAAATATAACTAACAAACTAATGAACCAATCAAAGCCAAAGTGCACCAGCCTCTTTCAAAAGAGGCACAAGTGTCCCATTGATATGAGAAGCCATAACTCTATCCATTGCACCCACAAGCTTCCCTCCAACAAACACCACAGGGACCGGCGAGCCGGTTCCAAGCAGCCGCATCAACGCTTTCTCCATTTCTTTTCCTAGAGGCTGTTGATCAAGTTCGTAGACGGTTGGGTTGACACCCATGCCACAAAAGAGGCGCTTGATGGCGTGACACATGCAGCAGCTGCTGAGGCTGAATATCACCACGGCGTTCTCCGCTGCGAGTCGTTCGATGCGGTGGAATGGGTCGTTAACGGTGGTTGTGGGTGGCAAGTATGTGCCCCATGATTCGGTTTGGTAGTGCATACTTTTGTTAAGTGGTGAAATGAGAGATAAATGATGAGTAGTGTGATTTGGAGTATTGTGAATTTGTGGGGTATTTATAGAAGGGGTTTAGTGGGTCCATGGGGAAATTCCTCATGCATATATTTACTTTTGATTTAATATTATAAGATATGTGATTTTGATAGAGAATATTTTTTTTTTTATCTTGCATGATTTAATATTATTATATGTGATCTTTGATAGAGAATATTTGTGATCTTGCATACACGCTTTTTTATCATGTATATGATCTTACATAAAGAATTGACATAACGTAGGACATTAAAAAACAAAGAGCAGTGTTCAAGAGAGTATATTTTTTTACATAAATATAAGTAACTTACTTTTGCGTGCTATGACGGGGTTGGAATTTATTAATGCTTGGTTTCGAAGAGAAATTCACATTGGAACAAAAAAAAATCATTATGCTCATTGGTATATTCGTTTGTCCATTTTGAATAAAAATTCATACGAAATGTAAAGAAAGAAATCAAGTAAAGCAAGAGTATGCTAAAAAGGCTTAAAGAACACAGAAGATAACTTCTAAAATATTAAATAAAAAAACAAAATAAACACACTAAACACGTTAAATAGTGTAAAATGAAGGGTTATTTAGTTGGTAAGGGATATTCTGGTTGATGTTTTAAAGCGGGCAGGGATTTCAGCAAAAAAGGAGGCTCTGGTGAACTTTTTGACGGACCCGCTCGATGGGAGGTCTACTCTTCGACCAGCTGATATTCTTGTGTTTGGGTGGGCCAGGGGAAAACACGCTTGTGTGGACCTTACAGGAGTGTCCCCTCTTGTTGGGCTCAGGGATAATGGGTTTGTTGCTGGCCAGGCTACGTTGAAGGCGGAATCAAGCAAGGTCGCTAAACATGAGAAGGCATGTTTAGAGAATCAACATGTGTTTATCCCATTCGTTTTTGATACATTTGGTTCCCTAGCCCCAGAGGTTGTGGAATTCCTAAACAAGGTTCAACGGGTTGTGAATAGTAATCTCTCAACCTTTAAGGGTCGTTTCGTCTTTAGCAGGATTGGTTTTGCAATTCAAAAGGGGGTTGCGGCGCAGCTTGTTGCCCGTTTACCTGCCACTTGTTTGTAACTTGTTACTTTGGCATTTTAATGAAAAATTTTAAATGATAATTCCCTTTGATTAAAAAAAATTAGGATTTATAATATTTTTTTACTTAAAACTTAAATAATAAAAAGGTTATTAGTTTAAAAAAAATAAAAAAGGCAAATTGGATTTAAATAATCCTAACTCACTGTTATTGGCCAATAATAATCCCAACTCATTTAATCACCAATAATAATCCGAACTATTCACTTTTGTTTGTAAAATACTCCCAGTTAAAAAAACACTAACTAGGTTAAAAATTTGCTGATGTGGCCCTTTTAGCTGATGTGTCATATGACGTGGCAGTTAATGTAGCATTTTTTGATGACGTGGCAGCTGATGTGGCAGTCTACGTTGCATTTTTGATGACGTGGGAGTTGATGTGCCATTTTTTGATGACGTGGCAACTGATGTGGCAGGTGATGTGGCAAGCCACATCAGCAAATTTTTAACCTAGTTAGTGTTTTTTAAACTGAGAGTATTTTACAAACAAAAGTGAATAGTTTGGATTATTATTGGCGATTAAATGAGTTGGAATTATTATTGGCCAATAACAGTGAGTTGGGATTATTTAAATCCAATTTGCCAATAAAAAAAGAACAAGAAATTGATAAAAGAACAAAACAGAAACAACATAAGGGGGCCGACTATGATTGGCCGAAGAGTAACTAATAAGACTCACATGATCAAATCCTCCACACCTTTTATTAACTATATTATGGATAGTGTTAGTCTACAAAAAGCTATTTATTTTTTATAATAAGATTTTTCTTTTTGAAAGTTAAATTTCATTCACAAACATCACCTAGCTAAGAAGCCTAGGCAACAGAGAAACTGAACAACTTACACAAAATAAGATTTACACCAATCCTTCCAGACTTCAAACTAGATTTATTTTTAGGCCAAAAGAAATCGAGCACTTTAATGCTATTCTTGATATCTTCTACCTTCCAAACTTTGTTAGCAAACATCTTCTCGCATCTCTCCTCTAAATACATCAACACCCAATAATAATAAATACCATGAATCACTCTCCTTTTGTGCACACTTGACCCAATATGGTTATGAAACTCCCAAAGGTCCCTAACAGTACAAGCAAAAATGTTTGGAAGGTGACACCATTGACTCACCCAATGCCATACTTCAGACGCCACCATGCATCCGATGAAAAGGTGGTCCGAGTCCTCCATTGGACTGTCTTAGAAGGCACAACCAGTCGCATCGAATATTAGATTGTATTTTTTTGGATAAATAAGATATATTAGTAGCATTTCTGTAAATTATGTTTTACTTTTAATAATTGGTTTAATATCATAGATAGGGGTATAAATGTAACTTCGGTATGTCTTAAATTCAGAAACTTAAATGCAACTTCTCTCCGTCTTTTTAAGCGTTAATATTTTTTATACGTAATTCGCTTTAAAAAAAATTACACCATAATAATGAGCGTTTTTTTATCTTTAATATGACTACTATATTGATATATAAAAAATTGTGTTTCAACTAGATGTTTTAGTCTATGGATGGTGTTTTATTTGTAACAGGTACATGATGTTTTATTTTGTGGCTAACAAAAAGTTCAATATATAGTGTTTTATTAGTGGTTCCATAATTGAATTGGCGGGTATCGATCGTCGAAGATATTATATCGATGACAATAAGTTTTTCTAACCGTACAAGTTATTCAATTCTAGTTGCAACAATTTAAGTTGCAACAATCATTTTTGAAAACATAGATCTACAACAATTTAGGGGGTATTTTTCGCTTATGAATTTGAAGAGAATAACTATCACCTGCGATTTAGAAAGAACGCCCGAACAATCAAACTTTGGTGTATGCAAAGTTTTGGTTGAATTTCTAGGAAAAATCAAGATTAATACAGAAATTGCATTGGCACCTTCAGAGCCCTTGGCTCACCTTTTTTAGAGAAATCCTAGAAGTAGACAAACATCTACATTGTCACACCCCAACCGATGGCGGAAACATCGGAGTGAGATGAAATAGATTGCAAGAGACTTCATAACACTATTTGTGACAAATATTTAAATAATAAATTTTCATTTCATTTCTAAAGAGTCAATTACAAGAATTTGAAACAATACAACATAAATAACGAAAGACAATACAATAAGAATACAAGCTTAACGTGTGCATCTAAGCATCCAACTGGATTTCATGCATCACCAACATCATCGCTAAACTTGTAACATGTTTTAAAAGTGTAGTTCAATACAAAAGTATTGGCGAGCATACAAGTTTGGTGCGTAGTATATAAGTAAAAAAAACGATAAGGAACAATCCACAAGGCAAACCTAGTTATCAAGATTAACGTATAAACTGGCATGCGATTTACAAGTCAACCCTCTGTTTACGCAAGTATGAATGAATAAACCTAACATGACCTCTCGTTCACGGGTGGTGCGTTACTCCTATAGCACTATACATGTTAAGTGGAGGCTTGTACGAAGCTAATTATAAGTTCATCACATAAGAATCACCCAGAAAACACGAATCAAGCATAATAAATAGTAAGCATGTATTGGATTGTTTGTTTATGTATTTGCATAAGAATATGTATACTAAGTGTGTTTTGTATATAAAAACATGTTACACCCCAAAGTGTGAAAATGGTAAAATGGGTCAAGTATACTCACAATATTGATAAGTCTTCCGATTATCCAAGTATTGACGAGTGTAAGAGATTGGGAGGACGAATGTATAAGGGTTAAAGTTCAAGTTATGTTTAGAGTCGAGATTCGGAATTTAAAACATATGAAAGTAATCATCTTTTAACACATAATACTTGTTTGACACTATGAAACCCCAAGGGTTAGAATGTTTTCATGGGTAGAACACCCATTAGAATCATAACAAGTTTTAGGTCTTAGATGATGTAATCTAGTACTTTGACGAGTGAACACAATTTCATCATCAAAGGTTCGAACGTAGGATAGTATATATAAGTTATGTATTATACATTAATATGTCCAATAGTTCAACAGTTTAAGCATGAGGTAGGAGGATGAATCCTCCATTTAGGAACCCCTTTGGTGTCATAGAATTCATGTAGGAGGTAGGAAGAACAAGTCTTCCATTTAGGTACCTCTAGATGTTCACCACTACACTTGATGTTATGAACATTCAAGGATGGTCATGAACTTACAAGAAACAATAGAATATGAACAACTAATCTATGAGAAAATATCAAGCAATGTATGGATTTTCAAGTGTGATAGCCCAAGCTAATCCTAAATCACATATTCATCAAGTCTTAAGCTTGAACATCACTTGTGAGTTTAAACCTTTGACCAAAACAGAAAGTTTATGAGGTTTGCACCTCTGATTTTACATATCTCAACCTTGTTTTTAAGCCTAACTAACCATAGATGTGGTTATAAGCATAAGGACATAGGTTTGAGATGAATTTCCTCAAGTTTATCAAAGTTTGAATCAAGAACAGAAAAATTAGTCAACTTTGGAGCCCTTTTGGCAACATTCCACGGCCTGGTTTTCCAGTGAAAACCAATAGAAACGTAGCTAAGGTCAATACAACGAAGTAGGAAAAAGAATCGAGTGAATCGGATAAGAAATGAGTGAGTTATGCTTAGTTTTGTGAATGTTGGTATTTCTACTCGAACTTATGGAATCAGCTGCGATTTGGAGAGAGTTTGAGAGTGTTTTAGTGTTGTAAAAATGGTAGCGAGGCTGGTTATAAGTGGTATTTATAGGGGGAAGGATTAGGGTTAAGTTGGGTTGGCATTTAATACAAGTAGGTGAGAGTTTAAGCAATAAAAAAGAGAAGTAATTCAGCAATATATGCTGAATTGCAAGGGGCTGTTTGGCAGCTTTTATATATATATATATATATATTTTTGTTGTTTAAATGATGTAAAATGTATAAATAAGATGTATTATATATATGGTTAACATGTTCTACAATGATTAGTGTGTATTGAACATGTATCAAGGCCTAAAGGTATATTAAACATGAATTAAAGTAAGAGTAAAAAAATATGTTATGCATAAGTATGTGTAACAAACCAATATAACAAGTATGTACGACATGTGACTTGAGGTATCAAATAAGCGTAAAGAACATGAATTTGCGTCTTGCAAAATGTGACCAAATGTTTGTTTAAGAATCACGAACACATGGTAGTTGTTTGCGAGTTAATCTTCGTAAGTATGCATTAAGTATAAACAACATGAATTTCATGTAAAAGATCATTTTTACTACAACCGAAGTCTCGGATTTACAATGGCTTGAAATGAATTACAAAGGAGACGGATTTCCGAAAGTAGAAATATACGACAAGTTTTCTAATTAGGGAAAGTGCGGAACAGCAGGGCGTTACATACGTGATGGGGCTCCAATTGGATATTTCTTGTAATTATCGGCTCAATGCATGATAAATATGATAAGTATTGGGGGAAGTATGACATGCTTAATGACTTTATGTATTTTGTTGTTATCTTGGTTTTTGCTATGAAATTACATTTTACTAAACATTGTTTTACAAAGTTAATTATATATGATATAACAAAAAAAAAATTATATGTCAAAAGAAGCCATTGAAAAGAAGGTGTCATACATGGTGTTAGAGATTGAGAATACATTGCATGGTAGTTTAAAACATACAAAGATAGGTTTGATATGGTTGTTAATAACTCGGTGTCTCAAGAAGCACAAAGATGTTATGGAATGTGATGGTGGGGATAATTCTTACGGAGTTTCTAAATGTGGAAAAAAGTAACTCGGTTGTAATAGAAACAAAGCTAAAGAGGTGCCTATATGAGAAAAGAGTTGACTAGACGAAGCGGTTTAACATACTTACCGGCTGGAAACAAAAAGCTAGTAGACTCTCAATTGTATCTCGGATAGCTTGAGATAAAAGGATTTCAATAGTTTCAAACTTTATTACGTTATTTATGTTTATTAAGTTTGTATCTTTGTTTAATATCTTGGCAATTCAAATTTCCATAGTCGCATCGGAGTCAACATTTAGTACGGGGTGGTCGTGTACTAAATACGTATAGAACAAGGTTATCAACTAACACTGTCGAAAGCTTTAGTTTGCACTTAAGATTGGGTGAGAAAATCTAGAAAACCATTTATGGATGATATAGACGATTTAATAAAAGATGATGATATTACCATAGGTAACCGGGGTTCTTATTTGTTTAATTTCTTTGGTTGTTAAATAATATGAGTTGTCGTTCAATAAAAAGAATAATATGAGTTAACTTTCTTTCGTGTTTTTAACACAAATTAAGGATGCGGTAAACAGACAAAAGGAAATAGTAAAATAGAAAATGCAAAGCGATCAGCGAGGATTAAATGAATACTAACTTTCTTTGGGTTGGTTTATTATTATTTTTTATCATTTTGATAAGGTTTTTGGGACATTTGGAATGTTTTGGTTTTGGTATTATGGTTGAGTGATCATAAATGAAATTGATATTTTGCTTTATTTCCGTACTAGTTATTATGGTTATGGTATTAGTTTCTTGAATACCGGTACATGTACCGGTTTAGTCTATTTGGTATTTGTACTGTATATTGGTACTCGTATTGATTTAGCTTGTTTAGTACCCGTTTTGGTACCAAGATCAATAGAGTTTACGGAAAATAAAAAACATATGGTACTGAAACATGTATCATACCGAAATTCCGGTGCAGATCCTCGTACGCGTACTGGTACCGTACCCATACATTTGGTATGCTATGCGATACCCAATTTTGTTCACATTTGATATTATCGGTACTGGTATGGTACCGATCCCATCCTTACCTCACGTGATATTAGCATCTGAACTTTCGTAGTGTTTTGAATAGTATCCAATACTATTGGATTACTCATTAATTTGTTGGTAAGCATTGACAATTTACCAACATATATCGATAATTTTTTTTACTTTTTGTGTTAGTCCCAGGGATTCTCAATATCCATTCGAATCACAAATTAAGATGCAGAATCTCTCAATTCGTGTGTGAAACCGACAAGAATAAGAAGAAAATCAAGATGTAAATATTAAGCTTTGATTGTATTAATGAAGATGTTGTTTACATAAATAACCCCTCACTTTCTCTCTCTAGAATGCACACACGAAACCCATGGAGAAAGTGTGCTCTCCAAAAATCTCTTATTACAAATAAACTCAAAGCCGTTATTTATACTAGGTGAAGGTATGCACTTCTCCTAATATGTGCTTCATGTAGTGTGTTCATCACAGTAAGTGTGCGCCTCATATCCTCTTTCAAAGTGCGGCATCACTATAAGTGCTCATTTTTCATTTGTAAATCACAAGTCACAATTTCGATCCTAAAATGTCTCCCTTGACTTGTGATTACAAATCTAATTTGTATTGATAGGCATCAGTCACAATTTTGGACCTACCAAACTCACCCTTAACTGATGCTATCAAAACCTCTTGATCAACAACTACATATTGATCTTCAATGATCCCAACAATCTCCCTCTTTTAATTTGCATCATTATCTTGAAGTCTTCAAAGTATGTGTTTGAGGCAAACTAAATTCTTCGAAGTTGAGATAAGTAGACTCTTGGTTATTTACTCTGTTACTCCCACTTTTAATTAGCTATGATACCAACTGTTAGTCCCTGAGGTTCCTGATATCCATTCGAATCACGAATTGAGAAGCAAAATCTCTAGATTCATTTATGAAATCAACAAGAATAAGATGAAGATCAATATGTAAATATTAAGTTTGACTGTATTGATGAATATGTTGACATGAATAAGACCATACTTTCTCTCTCTAGAATATACACACAAAATCTCTATAGAAATTGTGCTTACAAATGATCGCTAAGCCCCTATTTATACTAGGTGAATGCGCTTCACTTAGCGTGTTCACCACACTAACTGTGCACCTCACATCCTCCTTTAAAGTGTGCGCATCACTATAAGTGCTCACTAATTTCATTTGCTAATCACAAGTCACAATTTTGACCCTAACAATCTTCCCCTTAACTCGTGATTATAAATCTAATTTGTCTTGATAGGCATTAGTCGCTATTATGAACCTAGCATTTTATGCCGTCATTGAGCCATTGGTAACTACCGATGAGCATCTACCATTAATATATTATGTCAATGATATTCAATTTTTCTAGCAGTGCTAGTCGTTTAATTATAGTTACAACAATTCAAATTGCAATAATCACACACATCCTAACCTCATGAGATAATAAATTACCTTTTATGCTATAACGTGATTTTATGAGATATACAAAGATGAGTTTTGTTTTAACCATGCTTATTAGGGCTGCAAACAAACCAAACGTTCGGCGAACAGTTCGTGAACCGTTCGGCGGGAAGTTCGTTTGTTTACTAAACAAACGAACACGAACAAGAAATTTCGTTTGTTTAGTTAAATGAACAAACATGAACAGAGGTCGTGTTCATTCGTTTATGTTCGTAAACGTTCGGTAACGTGTTCGTTTGTGTTCAATACTTCATTAGTGTTTTTAGTTTTTATATTTCATTAGATACTTCAAAATTCCGACAAATTAAATATCTAATAAGTGTCGATATATTATATATTTTGTTCATGAAAGATTGTTTGTGTTCGTTTGTTTCCATTTGTGTTCATGAACATTAGTTTGTGCTCATTTGTGTTCGTCAACGTTCGTTGCCTAAAATTAACAAACACAAACAAACATTAACAAGTTCATTTCCTTAACAAACGAACACGAACATAAAATCTCGTTCGATAAGTGTTCGTGAACCTTTCACGAACACATATATTTCTTAACAAAAGAATACGAACAAGGTCTTATTCGTGTTCGTTTGGTTCGTTTGCAGCACTAATGCTTATATACTTTAAAAAAGAAAAAAAACCCGTACCAAAGCCCTTATTGGAAAATTGTCTTAAAAGGGAAATACTGTAAATGTAGAGGGGGTGTTGGTGTTAATTAAGGAAAAGGGTTGTCTGGTAAAGTGAAGAGCGCGTGCCATAGAGAGAGAAGATAGGTGGCTACTTTAGGGTCAACACCCATGCCTCCATATCCATATAATTTATGATTACCATGCAATGTTATTGCTCATTTCGTCCATCAAATTTACCATAAACTCCACTTTATATTACTATTAAAATTATTATATTGTGTTTAAATTAATGCATTTAAACATAATTCTTTCTCGGTAATTATATATGCCAATATGCTCATATGAAGAATATAGCTTTATAGTCTAGTGGTATTTTGAGATGGGATAAAATTTTAGGACTGATAGGTTTTGGGTTCGATTTTCATAAGAGGGTTTTTCTCATATTTATTGTGTTTCCTCTTGAATTGATGTATAGCAATTATGCCCTGTGAAAATGGATATGATCGAGTGGTACTGCTCATGGTATGATGATACTCGTATGATGATACTCCAGCAATGCGTCAGTGATCCAAATTTACCGTTAAAAAATTGCTCATATGAAAATCATAGCTATAAAAATTAATTAATGAATTTAAACATAATCATTCACGGTAATTATATATGCTCATATAAAACGACAAATAAGTTGCACTATGTACGATTTAATATATTTTTTTTAATTAATCTGTGTTAATCTTATATTTAGATTGACTTTATAGTTATATTTTAGTTAGACCTGTTTTGTTATATGAGATAGAATGTTAGTCTATCAAAAAGATACAAGCATGTTAGATAAAGAGTAAGAGAAAATGGGAGGATGCTTAGACTATGGGGTATAGGGCGTGGGTTGGGTGAAAACGCCCAAGTTACCACCCCGATGGACTTGGGTTTCGGCGTGGCCCCTTGGGCGGGGGATTCAGCCCGGGCGTTGGGCATGCCTATCGGTCCTATGTGACGGGCTCTTATTGGCTTGTTGGCTAGGGCATGGCGGGCTATGTTTAAATTTTAAAATATAAGTGTTTGGCCAAGCCAAACTGTTCACCCAACTCCACCGCCTGTCCACATCGCTATAAAACCCCCAACCCCACCGGCTGTCCACATCGCTACCCCAACTCAAGTCACTCCACCTACCCGAGCCGCTACCCACAAACACTTGATCGATGGCCTCTTGGACGCACGAGGAAGAGTTAGCCCTTGTCACGAGCGTCGTGGACGCGATGAAGGGCCGCCAACCCGGTGAGACCCGTTACTGGCCGGAAGCTTTCGCTAGCTACCGGCACAACGTGGGAAACGACTGGCACAATTTAAACGCGTGCCAACACAAATGGCGCGAGCTACGACCGAAGCTCGATCGTTTTAAAGCCTACTCCGATAGCGTCCCGGGCGGTGATATAAGTTGCGAAGACCAGGTTGCGGTGGCCAACATCGAATTCCGGGGCAAGGAGCGGATGCCGTTTGACAAGCTCGCCCTTTTTGAAATCTATCTAACGCTTTAGACTTTTTTTATTTGTAATCTTTTTTTTTTGTAGAATTTTGTAATCTTTAGGAAATTTTAATAATAATTTTAGGCCTTTTTTTTTAAATTTTGCATGTATTTTTTAATTTTAGGTTTTTTTTTTAATTTTAATAAACCTGGCCAACCGATGCGGGCTAGCTACGCCCCGCCATACCCCACGGACACGTCACTCACCAGCGGGGGGGCTCGAACTCCACGTGTCAACCCATGCCCTAAACCCCCGCCCCACCATACCCCACGGTCTTAGGAGGATGTGTGAGCACATAAAGTTAGACTTGATAAGAAATGAGGGTTTGAGGTAAATGTTAGGAGAGTCTAGTATTTCAGATAAGATAATGGAGAGGAGATTAAGATGGTTTAGGCATGTGATGAGGAAACAAACAACAGCGCCAGTAAGAGTATTGAAAACCGTCACCGTGGAGGGGAGGATGGGTAGGGGTAGACCCAAATTGTTTTGGGATGGACGGGTTAGACAAAATTTGCTAGAGTTGCACATCTCTAAGGACATGGACCTGGATTAGAGGTGTACCAAAAAAACCGGTTTTAGAACCGAATCAAACCGCCGGTTGTAGACCGGTTAGGATTCTTGATCTGAAAAACCGGTTAATAACCGAAACCGGTTTTAAAAACCGGTTAAAAACTTTTTTTTTTTGGCAAAAACCGGTTAAAAACCGATCCCAACCGGTTACACCGGTTATTGTTTTGGACTTGAAAAACCGGTTAGTAACCGAAACCGGTTATAGAAAAAACCAGTTTTCGTTTTGGATGAAAAAAACCGGTTCGTTTAATAACCGAAACCAGTTTTTGAAGAAAACCGATTTGCACACCTCTAACCTGGATAGGAAGTTATGGAGGTGTAAGATTAAGGCTAGAGACTTATATGGCCTTACATTTTATGTGGACTTTGCATGTGATTGCGACTTTACATGTTTATATTGTTGTGTATCATGTTATATATGATCATATTTTAATCCGTAAAAGCATTCACATCATATCCAGCATTTTCTACCATATAATTACACTAAAAGCTACATTTTTCTATTTCCTTTCAATTAAATAATATTTTTTATATTTTTATCATTATATTTTCTCTTTGCCCCACTCACAATCACTTTTAAAATATATTAAAAAAGTATACAAGGTGAACAATGTCCTCTCAAATATAAAGATGAACAGCAACATTTTCTCTTTTATTCACTCACAACCACTTTTTATAATATGAAAACGCATTTCAGTATCTCACATAATATAGGGGATAGGATGTGAATGCTCTGACTCTTTCATCACTCTTTTTGTTATTGATAGCTATTTATTTTTATATATCTAGTTTCGTCTCTTGGTTTGTGGTTTGTATGGAGCCGCAAGTCCTTTCGGAAGTAACCTCTCGATCTTTAAAGATGGAGTTAAGATTTGCCTACATTTCACCTTACTAATACTT
The DNA here is from genome assembly GCF_002127325.2 of Helianthus annuus. Taxonomy (NCBI): domain Eukaryota; kingdom Viridiplantae; phylum Streptophyta; class Magnoliopsida; order Asterales; family Asteraceae; genus Helianthus; species Helianthus annuus. The sequence continues at coordinate 59,081,794 of NC_035449.2, read as the reverse complement.
TACAATCTGTGAAATTTAGTAGATGTGATTATTGTTGAAACCTTTCAATAAATATCCATGAGATTTAAAAAAATAACTTTGTATTTATAATCAAATCACCATTATAACTTTAAACCATGAAAGTCTCCAGTAAATTATCATGTATATCCTTAATTTTCACAACAGTACTTTACTCACTTTCTATATTAAAATTTTATTTTGTTTAAGTGTATATATTTTTTTAAATAACATTTAAAAGTAAAAAAACGTAGCAAGGTTTATGAATCCTGCCATTTGAACGATCGGTGCGTATAGAAGTTTATGAACTATGTTCATGTATAAAAATAAAATTATATAATCGTAAAAATATAGTACACATAAACGACTTTCGCTCTTTTTTAAATATTTTAATATGGTTTTATTTAAACAAAAAATTAAGTAAGCAATATAAAGGCAAAGACAAGAAGGGCAGGCTTTTGCAGATAGAGAATTTGAGATAGAGAGGTTAAAGTTGTAGGCAAGGGGTAGGGTGGCGAGGTCTTTTCCTTGTCATTTTTACGTACAAAATTCATTGTCATATATTTTTAAAGGCGGAGGAAGTGGTTGCGGGAAGTGGATCGGGTTTACCGAGTGGGGAATCATTGCTGGTGTTGGAGTGGTGATCGGGGAAGAGGAGAGAGGTGGTGTGGGCAGTGACTACTCACCGGCTCGGTGAATAAGAGAAAGGTGGGAGAGAGGGTGAATGGTGGGTCTCCACCCCTTTCAACTAATCACAACTTTTTTAAATTGTTTACCACTTTTCATGTGTTTGACCGTTGTGTTGAACATTTCTATTTAAACATAATGGAAAACATGAAAACATACCTTTGATTGCATCAGCACTGGTCAGCAGAGAATCTATATGTAGATGTAGCAATAAGGTTTGACATGATTGTCTGCTTGGTCTGGTTCCTCCTTAGGGTGCAATCTAATGATGGTGATGAAGAAAACCGAATAAGGGAGTTCGGTTATGGAGAGGAGGCCGATGGTGATGTTATGTGAATTAGTTAGGTTACGTGTCTAACCCTAGAACCTCTACATAAGTCTCCTTATATATGCACCCAGGAGGAAACCCTAATTAGTTAATAAGGGTAATTAGGCCCATCAACAATTACCAACTAATTATTTAATAGGATTGTTATATATTTCAATACATATAATGTAAATGATTATAATGGCTACTAGATTAAATATAAAATAAATATATTTAATCTTACATTCTCCCATTTAGCCGAGTAATCATTTACTATGAGTATTAGGTAAGCCTGATCAGGAGTTAACACTCATTTTAGCCTTAAACAAGTACTATAGCAGAGAAATACAGCCGTTGAATCATTATGCGACTCAGGACCCCCATTAGTCATACTATAGCCTTAATTTAAAACATAATCGTCATGATCAAAATATGCATAAGCCCTTTGTTTGATTTGTAACTTTATTTGTCTATATGCCATTATGTCGACTTGACATATTCTTAGAGACATACAAAATCAAACTGATGAGGAAAATTAACTAATACTTAGTCATTCATAGTACGATATGCAATTGCGCATAGCCATTAATTAATACCCGTCTATGAGCTCTCTTAGTAAGACTTATGGGTAATAGCCCTTCAGTTATAGGATCCTTAAGCATATCATGAATGTATTCGATACAAAACTTTAGTTTCCTCAATTCGTTCATAAACGAATAATTAATTGTGTATCGAAACTTAATGCAGCACCTCTCGAACTGTTACTGTTCAAGGAGTTATGGTAGCTGACTTTATCACACTAAGTCTTCAAAATATTAATTATATGAAGTTAATAAACTTATGAGTCCACTGATATATTTCCAACAACATTTAGTGACTATATTATGTCGTTATAACTTAGGTTGTTAATATCAGTGCATTATGACTCCTCCATGAGATAGGTTTTGTCTGCTAACATAAGGATATACCCGAAATTACATTTTTGTCATCTTTGAATATCACAAAGTTAGAGTAATAAACCGATTTTAATTCTCACTTCTTCTTTAAATTATAGCCTCTCGTTTCCTTTAAAGATATTGTAATACTCTATTAGATGCTTCACATTAATATAGACATATCTAGTGTGTTGCAATGTGAGTAATATCTAAACGAGTATAGACTTGAATTACATAAGGCTTCTAATTAATGAAGCGCAAGGAAATAATCTCATTTATCCTATTATCCTCTAAAGGAAGAGCAGTATTGTTTGTTACATATGTAAGGACCCATTTAATGTTAAACTTATGGAACGGAACTAATGTCCCATTGGGTCTATCTCGGTATGTTATGATATCAATCACGTAAGAGATATCTCTGAGATCTATTATATCAAAGTTTGTGTTAACAATGCTTTGACTTATGTAACATATACCTGTCAAAAGAATATCATCTATATAGACAAGTTTAATTTAGTTGCTCCCACTCATCTTGAGGTAGGTACATTAATCTACTTGATTCTTGATGAAAATAATTACTCTAAGATTTCATCACATTATGATGTTTGCATTAACCCATACATGGATTTTATTGGCTTACAAATAAAGTGTTCCTCAACCTTCAGTTTGAAACTTTCGGGTTGTTTTATGAACATGTAAATGTGTCAGCCAATTGTTAGGAAAAAAATTGTTTTAATGTTCATCTAATGTAGCTTTAAACTATTATAAGCTACTAGAACAGTGACGATCCACAAAGAAATCTTTGATAATTTATCTCTTCCTAAATATAACCTTTGACAATCAATCATGCTTCTTAGTGTCTTAACGTTTATATATCAGGATTTGGTTTAGTTATGAACACTCTTAGGTAACTCAATCAAATCCCAAACGTTATACGAACACATAAAATCAGTTTTACTAGAAAACTATTTTATTCCATTTAGAAGATTGATTGACACTAATGGCTTAATTAGAAGAGATTGGATCAGTAAACTTTTCCATAATCCATTTCAACTTCAGTTAGGGAGGTTATGTAATCATCAAAGTTAGTAGGTTTTTAAACCTAGATGACCTCCTGAGTTGATTATTGGGTTCATTAGAAGTTTCAATTTTATGGATTAGCTCTTGGTTAGGTTGCTATCATTTTCAGGATTCTAAGTTTGTAAGAGTTGGTGCAGTATGGTGTACAAGAGGTGTAATCGGAGTTAAATTTGGAGTGAAATTTAATGACACTCTTCCCTCCGCCTCTTGTATTCCTTGCAAGTCATGATAAGGACTTTGACTGCTCCCACTGACCTTAGAAATTTTTAGGAACTCAGCATGCTTAGGGTCAATGTTTAATGACCAACAAATTCTAATAGAGAAACAAGTTAATGACGTTAGTCGTTGTGATTTCTCTTGTTGAGGATTATGTTAGTTTAGGTAAGAAATCTAAGTGTGCCCACAATTAAGCAACAATGAAACTTTTGTAAGAGTAGCATTAGATTTTAAGGAGACAAGTTATGATAGAACAGTGTCAAGATGGAGCAGTGTCTTGTACAAGAGGTGTAAATTTAGGTAATATAAAATTTTCACTTCCCCCTTCTTGCAACTATTGCAAGTTATTATTAAAACACTTAATGGTCTCACTGATCTTAATATCTCTAGAATGCTACAAGAGAAGTTTCAATGAGGTACGTGATGTGGGAACCTATCACATATACGTTAGACTTTATTTGATTTCTTTAATGTCCAGATGTCATAAGAAAAACTTAGGGACATATTTAATAGAAATCTTATTAAGTATATGTATGAATAGATTTCTTTTTAAGACTGTGGGCCATATGCGACAAAATTTAGATACAAGTAGATAGTCTTTAACTGACAAATGAATTATGTCTGAATATTCCATTTGGAATAAGTTCCACGAATGTCAATGAATGCATTATGATGGACCCATGCTTCTTCCTTAAGCCAAGTAATATTTAGGGCTGTAACGTCATGATTTAAAATCACTTAGAATGAGATTAGATAAAAAAAATCATCCTCATTAACCATGTCATGATTTCTCATGAATTTTTCTTATAATGGATGAAATTTATAAGTCTCATTTTCCTTTTGTCAAATTCTCATTTGCATGATAACAAAAGTTGTGAAAATGTAAGGTATCATCTGGTTTCATCTTAGTAATGTTTCTATCCAGATATTTAGAACAACTAAGATGAGAGTTTAAGATAAGTGTGACTTTATGTTGACTAAGCAAACCTCACAACCTTCATGACATAGCCTAAGTAATGATACTGTATGCTGATTAATTTTCAGAATATGTAAGGTATCGAAAAACTTTGTTAAAAGACTGCTTATTATGGTTTTTATAGCCTTAACAATTAGTTTTGTCACTAACTCTCATGTTATTTATTTGTTGAGTTCTGGTAAGGAAACGTATGGAACTAGAGTCAACTACTCATGTGTTAATTGGAATATTAAAATTACCAGACTTAAATTTCATTAGTAACTGACTATCTAATTAATTTATCCAACTGTTCTTTAGAATAATGGATAGTCTCGTTGCTTATGCCTAGTCTAATGGCATAATTATGCAGTGAGATTTTCCCTTAGAGTTGGGATTTTGTAGTTGTAATTTGTCTATGGACCTTAGAACAATCCTCTTTTAAAGTTTAAGTGGTTGTAAGGTGAGTAACAACTTATTTTCCAGCTTCAAACATTTATTTCTTTGTACATATGTTGCTTATCAACATACTCATTATACTTTGGTACTTTTGAGTGTTATAGTTGATTTATAAGGCATCAAATTGTATAAGTGAAAATCTTAGTATGTAATGTACTGGAAAAATGTACTTATTTCCATGCGTAAGCCCTTAACTTTATGGGTCATGGTATTGTACATTATAATGTATTCACATATACCACTTAACTTTATAGTTTAGAATTTTAAATGAAGGCATGCATCTTAGGAGTTCTTGGGATTATTCCACTATAATAGATTAGTCTTAGGAAAAACTTAATCTGGAATAACTTTAGTGATAGCATTAAGTTAGAGAGTTCTCAATTATCATAAGAGACATCATGTTCGATTTATCTTATCTTTTCTTCTTTAGTAATCATTATCAGAAGAGAGAAATAGGATTATCGTGTCTTAAGAGATAATCAAGAATTTAATTTAAGAGCTAATTCTTATAGAAATTTTAAATAAAGCAAAACATATTAGATTTAGGAATTAGAGTGGATGCGATATAGATTTATAGAAGAAAACTACAGTGAGTAAAATAATGGGTACTAAGAGTAAGGTAGACGAAATGATCATAAAAATTAATTAAGGATCATTAATATAAGGATCATTATGTGAAGAGGTTGTGATATGTCTATTACTAACATCAAAATAATAGACTATTTAAAGTTCTACTTAAACGGAGACAAATCAGCTTTGGCCAGAAGTGTAATCATTTAAGCATGTGTACAAAGTGGTTGTAACAAATCAGCTTTGGCCAGAAATTGAGACAATCACTTTGGTTATACAGTTGTTAAGTATGCCATCTATGAAGGAATTAAATCAGCTTTGGCCAGATATTAAGACATTCATGTTTATGATGCACACTTAACATAGCTTTCGTAATACTTGGATGATAAGTAGATGTATCAAATCAGCTTTGGCCAGAAGTGATACATCAGAAGCTCATTCAAGTAAAGCCATTTTGGTTTTGTAAAAAATTATTCGATCCTTATTAATTAACTAAGTATTTACAAAAACCAATTATTTAGTAGCAAACCACCTTAGTTCACATTAAACAGCCTAAAATAATGAGGTTTCGAGTGAGATCTCGACTCAGTTATGAGATCGAGTGAGATCTCGAGTCAAGTCTCGACTCATCATTATGAGGTCTCGACTCATTAAGGTCTTGAGTCGCAACCTCAGTGTCTCGAGTCGTAATCATGGTCTTGACTGCTGTGAATTATGAGATCTCGACTCCTTATGAGGTCTCGAGTCGCAACCATGGTCTCGAGTTGTGACATTATGGTCTCGAGTTGTAGCTTTATGGTCTCGAGTCGCAACCTTATGGTCTCGAGTCGAGACCTTTGTCTCGAGTTGTAAAGATTGAAGCCCTTAGTCGAAACCTCACTGGTCTCGAGTCGAGACCTTATGATCTCAAGTCGAAATCGTTGTCTCGAGTTATAAACATTTGAGAACACTTATGATTTCGAGTCGAGTTCTTGTGGTCTCGAGTCGAGACCTTGGTCTCGGGTGGTTAAAATTTATCTTGAAACTCCTGTTACAACTGTTGTTGTGAAAACATAACTGAAAATTCGAATTGTTACGGATTTTGAGATATGGTTTCCTGTTTTAGTGATGATCTAATTTTATCATAATATTTCAAAAATTCATCTGATTATCAATTAACAGTTTTCGAATAAACTTGGAAGATAAAATTGGATCAAAACAGGAAAAACAATCAATAATCCTAATTACATTCCAAAACATAAAGGAATCTTCGAATTTTCCTAAGAACATATGATGAACCCTAAAAATAAAACATAAATTCTGGAACCCGAAACCTGAATTTTAAGGTTTTTTAAACAGATTTCGGACATCAATATTAACCATATGATTTCGAGTGAACTTTTTATTATCCTTTTTTCCGAAAAACAATGATTTCGGCACATATGACCCGAAACCAGCCGTGAATTTTATTGAGTTTTCTAAACTTCTGTTTTCCAGATTTCAATCCCAGAATAATGGATATGAAAACAGAACTGATTTACCAACATATGCTCTGATACCACATGTTGAACATTTCTGTTTAAACATAATGGAAAACATGAAAACATACATTTGATTGCATCAGCACTGGTCAGCAGAGAATCTATATGTAGATGTAGCAATAAGGTTTGACATGATTGTCCGCTTGGTCTGGTTCCTCCTTAGGGTGCAATCTAATGATGGTGATGAAGAAAACCGAATAAGGGAGTTCGGTTATGGAGAGGAGGCCGATGGTGATGTTATGTGAATTAGTTAGGTTACGTGTCTAACCCTAGAACCTCTACATAAGTCTCCTTATATATGCACCCAGGAGGAAACCCTAATTAGTTAATAAGGGTAATTAGGCCCATCAACAATTACCAACTAATTATTTAATAGGATTGTTATATATTTTGATACATATAATGTAAATGATTATAATGGCTACTAGATTAAATATAAAATAAATATATTTAATCTTACACGTTGCTAGTGATTGAGTGCAAAATGGGACGTGAAGTGGGGACTTGACATGACATGACATTATTGGTTAGAAAATTGTTTAAACACTCACCATTTGGCGACCACTCCCTCCACCATAATAACTTTATATATACCACTTTCTTACTAGTCATACCCTCAATTATAAGAGAAAAACTGACAGATCTCGCCCATAAATATATGAGAAGAGAAGGGTACATTTAATAGCACTTTTTTTTTTTAATTTACCGAGCATCCTAGTGGTGCTTAAGTCATATACTTCACAATTAGGGAACTTGGGTTACTCTCGTGATCGAAGCCTAGATTTGGCGAGTTCAAGAGAAACACCACCGCAACCCTTCCATCTTTAGCATGATGGGATTTCACGTGATAGCGAGCCCGGGATTGATGGGTTGGTTGTTGGTGGAAGAAGACACGTGCCATAATGTCGGTTGTTGTTGTTGTTTTTTTTTTTTGTTTTTTTTTATTTTAGGGATGGAGGGGTCAAGTGATGAGCTAGAACACCATCACAACAACTAATTTGATTCTGTAAGGGTTTATGTGATATGAGCATTTAATTAAAAAAATAGCATTTTTTTAACATGATATGTGATTACATATCATTATGCAATTATGTACCATTACGTGATTCTATAATATGCCTTATTTTCAAAAGTATTATAGAGTTACGTGAATATGTATGCCCTTTTACGTAATTGTGTATCGTTATGTAAGTATGTACCATTACATCAAGGCCGGTCTTGAGAATTCAGATGCCTTGTCCAAGCTCTGAAAAACGTGCCCTCAGGCCTTAACAAAATAGACAATGCAAACTTTTTTTTGCCGCTCATTGTTATTGTTATTATTTTTATTAATTTTTTGAGACTAAAATGGGTACCAAGCTAATACCTAATGGGATTAAGCTATAAATTTTTTAATTAATAATTTTAAATGTGCCTAAAATGTGAGTTTATTTTTATATGGATTTTCTGTTTTCCTTAAATTTAATTTTATATAATAAATAATATAGTTGTCTCTTTAAAATACCTCGTATATTGCACGAGTTGAATAAGTATAATGTAATCGATTAACACATATGGTCGTCAAAATATATATTTAAATGATGATACATTCCATGTACTATTTACTTATTATAATTTTAATTTGGTTTTTTATTTATTATTAGGTTAAAAACATGTGTATTACAAATTATATATTATTATTAATTCAAAGTTTGATAAAAAAAGTTATTATCCTTATCTAGTTTATATTTAATTAAACTATTGTTTAATATGAAAAAGAAATTGAAAAATAAGATAAGGAGATGAATAAAGAAACTGCCCCTATAGGTTCTTTGTGTAAACAAATTTTATACCTTTTTTAATTTTAAACAGGTTATTTGAGTAAACAAATTATATATATATATATATATATATATATATATATATATATATATATATATATATATATATATATATAGGGAGCCGCTAGAATGAAAACCACCTCGAGTTGTAAGAACCGTGAGAACTACACCCCACGGGTGGGCGTTCACCACGATTTTTTTTACAACTTGATCTGTAAATTATAAACACAGCCGTAAAAAAAAAAATTTAAACGCCGCGGCCGGGGGGTAGTTTTTTACACCACAAGTTTGGTGAAAAAAAAGAAAAAAGAAAAAAAAATTAAAAATACCAAACTTGTGGTGTAAAAAACTACCCCCTCGGCCGCGGCGTTTAAAATTTTTTTTTACGGCTGTGTTTATAATTTACACATCTAGTTGTAAAAAAAAAATCGTGGTGAACGCCCACCCGTGGGGTGTAGTTCTCGCGGTTCTTACAACTCGAGGTGGTTCTCATTCTAGCAGCCCCCTATATATATATATATATATATATATATATATATATATATATATATATATATATATAGAGGGTTGGGTTATATGGAAAACCCCATCTTTTTGAGAAAACCTTGGAAACCCAACCTTATCCATTGATTTTGTTTCTTCCAAGTAGATCAATGGTTGAACTTTTTTTGGTGTCTTTTACATTTAAATAAAACCATAAATTATACACAAGTAAAGGAGAAGGGCATTTAAGGTATTGAACATCTGACTTTTCTCTCACACACATCAACTTTATTTCTCTTACACACACATGTTATCTCTCTCTCCTCTGTCTTCAATCAAGATCATGATAAACACCAAACACAAGTTTAGATCTTGAAGTTCAGATCTACATCGTGTGAAAAGAGAAAATGTTTGAAGATTGTTGTTTTAGAGAGAGAACGACGGCAGGATGAAGGTTTTTAGAGAGAGGAATTTGTTGTTTTAGAGAGAGAAACAACAATCTTCATCATGTTCATCTATAACACCAAGAACACACATACAAGTGTGTGTGAGAGAAAAAGTTTGAAGTTGTTGTTTTAGAGAGAGAATGATGGCACGATGAATGTTTTTAGAGAGATAAAGTTGATGTTTTAGATAGAGAAACAACAATCTTGATCACAAAAACACACGCACAAGTGTGTGTGAGAGAAGAAGGTTTGAAGATCTTCTTCGTGTTCATCGGACGGTTCTAGATCCGGTAAGTGTTCTTGAAATATCATTTCACACTTGATTTTTTGTTGAAATGGTTGTTAATATGTTTTTATGGGCTGAAAGTGTTCTAGTAATGGTTAATATTAAATAAATCGAAAACTTTAGGATGAGATTTTGAACGGGTTTTTTTGTTGGTTTGGTTGCTTGTTTGGGGATTTTGATCTTAACAATAATTGTTTTTTTGTTGGTTTGGTTGCTGGTTTGGGCTTTTGATCTGAACAGTAAGTGTATTTTTTGTCGGGTTGTTTGATTTACAGAAACAGCACCTGTTAGAATGATATATAACGTGTGTTGATTTACAGAAACAGATCAATAAAGATATTCAATTGACAAGCTGGATGGATGTAGGCGACGTTAATGCGGGGACATTGAATAAGTCACATCTTTTGGGAAAGAACTCTTCGTTCGTTTATAACATGTGTTAGTGGTTCATGCTGTAACAGAACACCATAATGTAACCTGACATGTAGTATAACATGTGTTAAGCCCCCGATATAATGATATATAACGTGTGTTAACCTTTGTTAATTTAAAAAAAAACCAAGAAATATCTATTTTATTTTTACTGATGTTTAAAATATCCGATAATGTGGATATCGAGCGTAACACTTGTACAAGTATTACATGTACAAGTTAGTATGTAACGTGTAATATTAAACGAGCCATTTATGGTAACACATGTACCGGTAATTTTGGAATATATAATATGAAAAGGGTCATTTGTTGTGCACATTTTGGAATATATAACATGTGTTAAGCCTCTGTTATAATCTTTTTGTAAGTTTAACTTTAGGGCCTTAACACTGATGTACATATAGTTACATTTGTGTTAATAAGTGTAACTTTAGGGCCTTAACACTGATGTACTTGTTTTGTTCATAGGTGAATGGATGTCTATGTTCAAAATAAAGATGGTTATCAAGACGCAAAGCGTAGCTAGATTTTTTTAACCTTTATGATAGTTTTTGGATCATCTTTATATATTTAAGTTTGTATAAACATTTTTGTTACCTTTAAGTATGATTGTAATACGTGCAATTACTAACAACCCATGATGACAAGTGAATTTTGTTTTGATTAACATTTGTAAATGTTGGTCACTTCATTCGTTTGGTACACATGTGTTACATACGTTAAAAAGGCAACGTTACATATGTAACAATGGTTGTTATATATGTAATATATTTAATGAAAAATAATAAACTACTATTAAACGTATGAGCTATTGAATATCACCCTGTATGCAAGATATATTACCCCGAAGTGTAACACATGTTACAACATATAAGACAAAGTAGATCATGCCCTACATTCAACAATGTAACACTTCTTACCCCGAAGTTAACACATGTTACAATAGTATATGCACATCATAGTGTTACGATCAGTATATGCACATCATAGTGTTTTGCAAACCACTTTCATATACATTAATACAAGTCGGGTTACAACAAAGATTACAACGGATGCTTAACACATGTTATCATATGTATACAAGTCGTGTTACAACAAGATTACAATATTAACTAAGCCCACCATTAAACCCATCGCCTCCGTTGACTGTTTTCACCCTTATCACATGTTAAGCAACTACATGTTCCAAGTAATATCTATGTTAACACATGTTATATATCTTTCTAACAGGGGCTTAACACATGTTATACATGAACACATGTCAGGTTACATCATGGTGTTTTGTTACAGCATTACCACTAACACATGTTATAAATGAACGAAGAGTTCTTTCCCAAAAAATGTGACTTATTCAATATCTTTTTTTTTAAATGTAACACCTCGTAAAATCACGTCCAATGATGTATTGACACGTGTAATAAACCCTAATAAAGTCAAACCTTGAATTTAAGGGACTAATTTTTTCGAAAAATCGAAAAACATTAATTATAAAAGAACTGGAAGTATTATCATACCTAAAATAAGTTTCTAAATAACCTTTTACGGTTTTATATTCACAAATGAGCCACTTGTTAATCAAGTATAGCCGTTTGCGGAATTAATTGAAAGTTTGCGCAATAAAGGGTTAAAAGCGTCAACATGTTAATTCTTACCTCTGAGTGACCTTTTAACAAACCGAGAGCTTCATTATATTTTATTATACTCTCAGTAATGCCAATCGTTAGCCGTCCAAGGCTTTTATGCCTTTAAGTGATGTTACGTGCAACTTTGCAAATTAGAGGGATTAAAAGTGTCAATATGTTTAATTATACCTCTGAATGACCTTTTAGCGAACCCGAAGCATTGTAATGTTTAATAATACTCCCAAGAATGCTTAATATGGGTTGGATAAGGTTTCGATACTATTGAACGATGATATGCGCAAGTTCGCGCATTAAAGGGACTATTTACGTCAAACTGCAAAAGTATACCGATTCGTATGGTATCGAACCCTCTGGAGTATGACCATGAGTTAAAAATACCCTAATTATCCTTTATATATCTTAATTATAGGCTTAGAGGTGTTTGGCGCGCAAAAATAAACTTTTAAGTCATGCAGGGACTAAAAGTGTCAAAAAGTGCACAAGTTTGCATTTTCGCGCATATCTCACATTCTGAATATCCTCGGTCACCCAAAAATTTATGTAAGCACTAAAATACTTTATTTTAGTGTTTGGCTTGATAAAATTCCATTCGTCGCGTAATTTGGATCGTTTTTAGCGTCCGTCCGTGTTTCGTCGTAATTAGCCGAACAACGGGACCGTACGACCAAACGAACCGACATCCGAGATGTTTTTGAACATATTTTAAGTTCCCTATACTTTAACTTCATTTTAGAGCTTTGAAATGAGGTTAACGGGGCTTAAACGTGTCAAAAATGCATCGAAAACCAAGTTTGGGGGTGCAGGGGCCTGTTTTGCCATTTTTGAAAGTTGCTGACCTGCAAGGTCCTTACGATTCGTATGGACCTTTGCTTACGGTCCGTAAGACATCCCCAGACCAGAAAAATGTGTTTCCAGCTATTTCCAGCTCATTCCAGCTCTTGCAAATGGTTTTTGATCAATCTATGGGCCAATTTTGATGGTTTTCAAGTGCCCCTTGTATTTGTAAACCCTGTGCCCACATGGATGGTTGAGATTGAGGCTCGGTTTTCGATAAACGATCTTAACGGTTGTACGAAAACTATAAATACCCCCACCCATTTCACTCCCAACTCACACTTGATCTGAATTGTTCTAAGTTGGAGCCATTGTGCATCATACCTGAGCATCCAAGATCAATTCCCTCCTTGCTTGGACCCTTTGTAAGTGTCCTTTCGTGCTTAGTTTAATCTTTAGCGGTTATAACCGAAGGTCAAGCGTTTTCGATAAACTCTTTGACTTTAAATCGGTTGGGCCATGGTTCGCAACGAACATGGCTACGTGACCGTAATTAGGTAGGTGATTAACCCTCAAAAGGGCACCTCCTAATTACCACGTTTACTTAGTTTAATTGTCGGGTCAAATAAAAGTCAATCGGGTTAGTTTAAATAAAATAGCTAATAATATAGAAGGTATAAAATCAGTTTTGTCACTTTAATAACTTGGTAAATATTAGTTGAACATGCCTAAGCATGATTCAACCCGACAATTCTAAGTATAGGCTCGGTCCGGAACCGAAAGTCGCAAAAGTTGACTTTTGCTTTGACTTTCAGTTCTGACCCGATTTAGATTAATTTAGATATGCTTTAGGATTCCATTAGGACCGTATTATAAGTTAGTATAACCCTCCAAGGTTATACAACTTGGTTCCATAGAAATCCTAGTTCATGCATGTTTCCGTTAAATGTCTAAATGTTGACCGTTATGCCTTTTTGACCTTAAAACGATATTTTTGAAAATGTGAGAGGATAGAAACCTTCACTACTGAATTATAAACTTCTACCTAAAATTTGACATCAGTTTGAGGTCTAGATTAAGAGTTATGCTCATTAGCGTAAGTAGAAAGCTTTTTATTAATTAAATGGCGTAATTAGCGTATAGCCTATCTAAACCCAATTTTTGATATCAAACTTTTTACCCACTGATATAATATATTATTTTGGGATTTTTGGAGATTTTTAATTATTTTTAGGCTGAGTATAACATAGGGTTCTAAGCTTGATCTGGTAGTTGTCGGTTTTGCCCTTTTGGGCTATAAAATGAGTTTTACAAATCCTTTTGATGCCAAACCTTTTTCTACTGATCTAGTATGATAAATAAATTATTTTGAGCCTCCTAGAATAATAAAAAACATCAGCTTTCCTTTGAAAACCTGGAAATGGCTCCAAATCACATTTTTAAGCGTTTTTAACGCATAGTATGTATCAAAACTATTTTAAACATATAAGGGTTGATGCCTACTGATATATTCAGTAAATTTTTATATTTTAACAGTAAGGAAAAGTTTTAAACTCAGATTTCCAAATTTGACCTTTAAACCTTATGTGAAATTACCAAAATGCCCCTTCGGTGCATAGTATGGTTATAATTAATAAATTTCATATATATATGATACCCTACTGTTATAACTTATTAAATTAAGTAACTTTACTGATTACATTAGACCTGTAACTCAGATTATTATTTAAACTCTCTTATAACCTTTAAAATGACCAAAATACCCCTTCGGGGCATAAAATGGTCTTAAACTCGTTTTGGGCATAACGGAAGGTATCCTACTGATATCACAACATATTTAAGGCATATTAACTTAGGAAACTTGTTCATGACTCTTTTGGGTACCCGTTACGCACTTTTCGCGTTCGGATCGGCTTATGTAACTAGTTTACATAAATTAGCCGAAACGGGACAAATCTTATCATTTTTATCTCAAAATCCAGAATGTGTTTAGTTTACCTATATTATACAAGTCTTCGTACTTGTCGGGTCTAAATCACATTCTAATCCGGTCTGCGCTTAATCATGCGTTTTGAACCGTATCCTCCTTTAAAACTAACCGGTCTAAGCATAGGCTTAAATAAGACCCGTTAGGAATCTAATAGGTTAATAAAACCTTCGTTCCAGATTAAGAGCCCCAATAAAGGTACTTGTGCTTGCTGATTAGGATATACGGCTGAGTATAAATTGCATTGCTAGCTCAGGTAAATACTTTTAACTTATTTTCCCTTATACGGGCTTGGGATACGGTATTATAAAAATACCGCTTGGTCGGGTGTAGAAACCTTTTAATCGGAGATGATTAAATTGCATAATCCCGTTTTAATCTGTATTGCTTGATAACAAATAACATTGGGGGTTAATGATCGTGTCCTGGATATCCTTGGCTGATTTAAAAAGTGAATGGCCACAACGTAAGCACAAGGTGTAGGCATAACACCTCCTGTTGCTTATGTAAAGCATATACTCACTCGTAAGGATGTCTTCTTGTGAGATTATATTTGTGGTGTGTCTATTAATTTTGACCGGCTTGTATTATCACCGGCCCTATATGTTGGACAAACATGTAAATCGGATACAAGATTTTTATTAATAAAATTGTCCCAAGTTATAAAATGTTTTGTGCCTTGTGCATTCAAATCAATTTTCTAAACGTTTTCAAAATGAGTCAGTTAAATTGTATTTACCAGTGAAAACTGACGTATTTTCCAAAAAGGTTAAGTGACAGGTACTGTACGTAATTGGCTGGGAGCTCAGGGCGTTAATAAGGAATCTTGCCAGTTCTAGATGCCTAAAGTCTGTTGAACAGTTTCTTTTATTTGATCCGCCTGTGGATCCCTTTACATACCGTTTGTAATACTTTGATATTCTCATTCGGTTGTAATCAAAATTATCTTTTGCTTCCGCTGTGCATTTAAATTGTGTTGTTTGACTATGATGATATCAACTACGTCACGAGACTCCCCACCGGGCCCACCGGTAATACGTGGAAATATCGGGATGTGACATTAACACATGTCCCCGCATTAACGTCGCCTACATCCATCCAGCTTGTCAATTGAATATCTTTATGGGCCTGTTTCTGTAAATCAACACACGTTATATATCATTCTAACATGGGCTTAACACATGTTATGGGTCTGTTTATGTATTATAACACACAAAAACAGTTACTATTCAGATCAAAATCCCCAAACAAGCAACCAAACCAACAAAAAGCAGTTACTATTCAGATCAAAATCCCCAAACAAGCAACCAAACCAAACACAATTTTTTAACATAAAAATGATTTTAACACAAAAATAATTAATCCATGGATCAAAATCAACAAGTTTGAAACCAAAACAAGTAATCCATGGATCAAAATTAAAATTTATAAACACCATTATTGATTGTTGAAGACATAAATCAACACAGAATAATGAAAACCAAACTAAAATCAATAGCAATGAAATATTATTACCTATAAACGTCCTTCTTTCTTTTGAAACAAAAATCAATGGTATTGAAAATTAAAAATCTTTTGGCAGCATTCTTAATTCTGGAAAAAATAAAACCAATTGTGAAGAACGAAAATCAAAGTAAATGGCAATTAATTATCAAAACCAACTTATTATTGAAAGGAAACTAAAACCAAAATGAAAATATTTTGACAGCATCTTGATTCTTTGATTTCTTTTATGAAAATAACAACATCAACGGCATAATCGTTGTACAAACCTGAAACATTTTCTTCATTGTCGTTGTCAAACTCGATGCCAAACTCTGTTAACATTAATTCAAGCATTGTTGCTGGAGGCTCCATGGTACATTAATGGTGTATCTCGTACTAAAGATCTTGTTTAAGAAGATGAAGAGGATTTGAAAAATTTCCCTTTTAAAATAAATAAGCTAAAAGAAATGATGGTTGTACAATGATGTGAGATGCATTAATTAGAGTTGTCAAATCAAATGGGGATAAGATCTTTTGGGTTGGGAGGTTAAATGTAAAGTTACAATTATACCTTCAAAAGCAAAAAGTATAGTCAAGTTGTCTGTGTATACGTGGCTGATTGTAGGCCTTGTGATGGGTTTCCAAGGTTTTTTCAAAATAGAGGGTTTTCTCCCTAGTATTATCCTATATATTATTTTAAGAGAGATGAATAAAGATAGTGTTTCAACCATTTTCTTATATTTTCATAACTTTAAGAGAGTTTGCTATGCCTCAGAATAAAAAAAAATTATGTTGTCCCCCTCCCCTCACAAATGGTTGACTTGTTTATCATAAAAGTATACTCGAAAGAAGGTTTTCGTATATAACTTGTGGGATTACGTGCGCTTCGCAGCGGGTTTCGATCAATATCAGTTAGGTTCGATACGGTACCAGCACTCATAATAGCAATCGAAAGAGATATGCACACCAAGATATCAACATGTGTTTATACCAATAGAAAACCATAAAAACGAATACCAGTACCGGTATCGATGTTCTTTAGTTGGTAACGGTTCGATTCGTCTACCGGCACTCGTTATAGCTACGGTATAAAAATACTCTATTTTAAATACAACTCTATTTTCAAGAAAATTATAAAAATAAATACAGTACTGGTACTATGTAGTTTAGATGGTATCGACCCATTTCTCACGATAAAGAAACAAAATCGGCTATTTTTTACTCCTTCAAATGTATAAAGTTATAAACGAAAAACAAAATATACTTAAAAGTAATTATAACAAGGATGACTCTCCCTGCTTTCAAATCCCAGAGACACACATAAACAACTATCACATACAAAACTTAAACATATCACATACATGGTTCACCAATGGCTCATAACCTATGCATGTTCAAAAGAACCAGATTCAACCGTCATAACAACCCAAAAAGCTCAAACCAAGCCAACTAAACTACAACAGGAACAATAATCAAGATTTGAACACCTTTCCATAACATTTTAAGGCTCATAAATGGGTCATTGCGTACACTTATCACATACAAAGCTCAAATAATAACATATCACATACAAGGTTCACCAATGGGTCATCACCTATGCATGTGCCAAAAGAATAGCAGATTCAAACTTAAAAACAATAACTTAAGTACTTTAAACGCAGCATATCCACCCATAAACGTACAACAATCATGGATCGAAGGCTCACCAACGACTCATCACCTATACATGCTGACAAAAAGTATATCTGATCAAAACATCATAATAAAAACCCAAAAAGCTAGGGTTTAAAGAAACCCACAGAAAAGGATAATAACTTGATAATCGAACAAACAACACAGAGACAACCATAAACATCTTAAGGCTCACCAATGGCTTATCGCCTAAACATCTTCCAAAAACATATTAGATTAAAACATCAAATCAACAACACAAAAAAATCGACAAAGCTATGAAACTCAAACATCAAAATAACAACCAGAAAAGGCGTACTTTAAATGAAACCCCAAAAAACATAAAACTAACAATCGAGCAAAATAACATGAGCAAAAAATCACCTAAGCATGCTCGTAAAGAAGGCGTACTTGTTTAATATATGGGTTAACATGTCTAAAGGTGTGTGTGTGTGTGTTTTTAATTTTTTTTTTTGTAAAAGTTTATATATTAGGGGGTTTTATTTAAAAAAAAACAAATCAATTTCCTTCTACGTGTTAACTTTCAAAATTGAACTTAACCTTTCGTCTTGAAATCTTTATAATCTCTTAATTCACAAAAGCTTTATTCATTGGTTCCAATTATTCATTCTTCTATCATTTCTATCTGTTTCCTCTAATATCGAGCTAAATATACATAATATCAATTTTGCTATTTGAGATTGAG
The DNA here is from genome assembly GCF_002127325.2 of Helianthus annuus. Lineage (NCBI taxonomy): Eukaryota > Viridiplantae > Streptophyta > Magnoliopsida > Asterales > Asteraceae > Helianthus > Helianthus annuus. The sequence continues at coordinate 59,063,338 of NC_035449.2, read as the reverse complement.
GGATAAAAAATCAAACAACTAAAGGACAACATCACAAAAGGTTTCATTTTTTTTCGAAGAAATTCGTTGTTCAAATAATTAAACCATAATAAGGAAATGTCTATTAGACCACCCGTAGTGATATGAGAATTGGGCCTTTTTTTGCTCTAATCCACGCCCAAAAACACCCCAGCACCGTCCCCTGGGTGTGGTTTTTGTTTTTTTTTGTTTTGGCGCGTTTTAGAAAACGTCGGGTACAAATGAAATTGGTCAATCAAAATGGAGAGACGTGGTTTTAAAGAAATATTATTTGTTGTAATTTACAAAAAAAAATTAATGATTGGTTAATCATGGAATGGGGTATTATACCACTACACTCAATGATGAGGCATTTTTTCACTCACCACTACACATGGTCTTACTAACATCGTAAATGAACACTAGATGGGGGGACTTGAAGAGGTATAGTCCCAAATCCTTGCCTACATGGAATTTACGTCAGCAGGCTAATGCGTGGAATTTACGTTCGGATAAAGCACCAGTTCCAAGCATCCGAAGGCCAAGCGCGCATGACACACGTGACACATATGGTGAAACCGAAAGCAACTATGTGCAGTATTCCCATCCACAGAGAAAACCAGTACAAAGTCGTTTGGGCGCGCGTAACATCAACACTGAATGGGACAACGAGGAAGACGATCCGACGTACAAAGGAGAAAGCAAAGTGTTCAGCAGATTACACCCAGAGCATGAGGCATACAAGCCTCACAAGCGCGCAGGTTACAACCCAAAAGCAGAGCATGATTACACCTTGAGCTATCGTCCAGACGACATGGCTGAAAATTCAAAATTTATCAAAGAGATTGCCACAGCTGCTATCGATAAAACGAAACTGCCACACAACGTGGGCAAATACAACGGCTTGACAGATCCCGATGATCACCTCCAAGTTTTTAATGGCGCAGGAGCGACAAGTGGATGGAACTTACCAACTTGGTGTCATCTCTTCGCTCAAACCTTCGTCGGCGCAGCGCGCGTTTGGTTTGACAGCCTACCAGCAGGAAGGATCAAATCATGGATCGACTTTCGAGACAAGTTCCTCGCGCACTTCTCTCAGCAGCGCAAACACACCAGAGATCCAGCTGATTGCTTGAACATATGGAGGAAAGACCACGAAAGCGTAGAAGACTTCATCACAAAGATACAACAAAGAATGTCTGGAAATTGGAGATGTAGGTGAGAAGATGATGCATGCGCATTTCATGAGGGCAGTAAAATGTGACGATCTAATCAAGCGATTAAAAGGAAGGGACGGAGGACCCAAAGATTGGGAAACCTTCATTGAGGCAGTAAAGACCATTGCGCAAACTGACAAACAGTTGACCGGGGATGACACCCATCAGCGCGGATACAACCATAACGACCGGCATAACAAGAAGGAGGGCAGAGGCCAATCATGAAAACGTCTGGTCATAGAGAAAGAAGCCCAACAAAAGAAGATGCGTGCCATACAATCAATCAGATCGCCCATCGAAAAGAAGTCAAAAGAGAAAACCGAAAAAAACAGTGGACACCCCTAACAAAAACCCCTTCAGAGGTCTTGTCAACTAAGAACCACCAGTTCAAGCCACCACTACAAATGCGAAACAAGAGGGGTCAAGACCCAAATCTTTTCTGTGAATTTCATAAAGACACAGGCCACTTAACCGATGATTGCTTCAGCCTAAAGCAAGAAATAGAAAGTGCCTTAAAAGATGGAAAGCTCACTCATCTGGTGAAAGGTGGAAAGCGCGACTACCGCCAGATTCAAAGAAGAGAAGAAGGACCAGACAACAAAAAAACTCCGGAAATTAGAAACCCACATGGTTCAAGGGGGTCCACGAAGACCAAGGAAAAATTATAACAAACGCACACAAGATGACTCATGGCGCGAAAAACAAGTTGTTTTCCCTGTTGTAAGAGGAGGCCCAAGAGAAAGAAGACCCATAGTTATTCCTGGGGTGATTGGTCATTACCAAACCGACTACATTTTTATCGACCTAGGGAGCACCGCGGACATCATATACGAGCAATGCTTCAATCAATTCGACCAAGAAGACAAGGCGCGCTTAGAACCAGTCGACTACCCACTAACTGGTTTCTGTAACGAAGCCGTCTTTCCTCTCGGTCAGATATCATTCCCGGTGCTACTCTCAGATGGAAGAAATTCAAGAACAGAAGAGGTCACGTTCATGGTACTACCAGCACATTCAAGACACGACATTCTCCTGGGAAGAGAATCCCAAGGAGATTTTAGCATGATTTGCTCTGGACCACATTCAGCCATCGGATTCCCAACAGAAACAGGGGTCGCGATAATATATGCAAGCAAAGAAGTCTTAGCGACGGATGAAATCCGACCAACAAGAGCAAGCAAACCAGCACCGCGCGCAGAAGCCAAAAAATGGGTGTTAAACAACGCATACCCAGAACAAACAGTTACCTTGGGCCCTGCAATGTCTGATCTCACGCGCGCGGCGCTGAAAATGTTGTTGTTCGAAAACATGGATGTATTCGCCTGGACACCAGCCGACATGGTGGGTGTTCCACGGCACATAGCAGAGCACCGATTAAATGTCTCAGAAAGTGCAAAACCTGTGGTACATGCCAAATGCCACTTGGGAGACATAAAACACGACGCTATGCAAGAACAAGTCAGGGAACTGTTGAATGCTGGTATCATCAGAGAAGTCTGATACCAAACTTGGGTGGCGAGCCCCGTAATGGTACAAAAATCAAATGGCAGTTGGAGAATGTGTGTAGATTACAAAGATCTGAACAAGGCATGCCCGCGTGACTGCTACGCCTTACCATATATCGATGAGAAGATCGACTCTCTAGCAACATTCAGATGGAAATGTTTCCTAGACTGTTACAAGGGGTACCACCAGGTACAAATGGCCATCCAAGACGAGGACAAAACTGCATTCCGTACGCCGACAGGGTTATACTGCTATACCAAAATGCCTTTCGGCCTAAAGAATGCAGGGGCGACCTATCAAAGACTGATGAATGAAACTTTCAGTGATGCCATCGACAAGTACATCGAAGTGTATATGGATGACTTGGTCATCATGAGCAAAGAGGAAAGTACGATGCTGGCAGATATTCAGAAGACGTTCGACACACTGCGCGGAGTAAGCATCAAGCTAAACCCATCAAAATGTTCTTTCGGCATGGAAGAAGGAAAGTTCCTGGGTTTGATTGTTACGAAGGATGGCTTTAAAGTAAACCCCGAAAAGGTGCAAGCAATCGAGAGAATGCCTTCACCATCGACTATCAAGGAGATGCAGAAATTGGCAGCTCGGTTGGCAGTGCTCAACCGCTTCCTGGCCAACCACGCAGCCAAATCCTTCCCGTTTATCAAGACACTCCGCAATTGCATGAAGAAATGCCAGTTTCAGTGGACCCCGGAAGCCGAAAGCGCATTCCAAGAAATGAAGGATTGTCTCATAAGACTACCAACATTAACGGCGCCAGTTAAAGGAGAACCCCTAGTATTATATCTGTCAGCATCTGACAAAGCAGTTGGAGCAGTTCCACTCGTCGATCGCCAAGGTGTCCAAACACAAGTTTACTACGTGTCTCGTACTCTGACTGACCCAGAAACTCGATACGCCATAATGGAAAAACTCGTGCTAGCACTAATCCACACATCAAGACGACTGCGCAGGTACTTCGCCAACCACGTCATTCACGTATTAACAAATTACAACATTGGCAACATCCTGGGAAGGCCCGAGATTTCTGGAAGGTTAGCAAAGTGGGCGATAGAGCTGGGAGGCCATAATATGGTTTTCAGGCCAAGACCAGCAATCAAAGGCCAGGTGTTGGCTGATTTCATGGCATAAGTGCCTGATGAAAAGGACCGGGAGTGTAAGGCAATGAAGAAAGCTGAAAGACAGCAAACAGAAGAGCCATGGCTACTATACACAGACGGCGCGTCTAACGAAGATGGCGCAGGCGCAGGACTTAGGCTGGTAAGTCCAGATAAACACGAATTCACGTACGCCATCACGTTAGACTTCAAAAGCACGAATAATGAAGCTGAATACGAAGCTTTTCTCGCTGGTCTGAGATTGGCAATCAAGATGGGAGTCAGACACATTGAGGCGCATGTAGACTCCATGTTAGTAGCGGGCAAATCAATGGCCAATACGACGCCAAAGGAGACGTGATGGCACTATACTTGAATCAGGCAAAGACATTGCTGATGTGCACAAAATGCAACAAATAAATTACATCAAATGTGGCATAAAACTAGCCCTTTTTTAGTACTAATGTTGGAAAAAGTATGCTTTTGGCTTCCTTTTGTATTTTCAGGATTAAATGAGCTCAAATGAACAAAAGAAGCAAAAAGACAGCTAAATCTAACATAAATACAAGAAAAGGAACAAACGTGGCTTGCCCGATCCCCCGACAGCATCTTCCCAAGCAAAAACAAGAAGGCGGAAGGCTGAACACGCCCCGTGCTCAGTGAGCACGGGGCCGTGCCCAAGTGGCAGCAGAAAAGACAAACTTGTAACACCCCAAAAATATAAACCCTTATATTATAAAGTTCAAAGAATTTATAAACAAGAGTTTACCAACTAGGAATTTAACCTAGTTGAATTCAAGTCTTGAATTAATGCATGTTATGGTTAAAATAATTAAGACTAGAGAAAATCATAGTTAAAGGGCTAAACTTGACAAAAATCACAAGTAAATTACTAATTGTGACAAAACTCACCAAACACACCATTCTTGGTGTGTCTGGTCGACAGAAGCAAGAAAGGGGCGATCCCCATCCTCCAAAACCCTAAAGTTCACAATTTCTTTCAATTGGAGGTCCAAATCCTAACCAAAACGAAATCCGAGCTTAGAACTGTGATCCTCATCGCAAGAGGATTAAGAGGTATGTAAAATTTGATGAGAATTCACTACTTGAAATCCTCATGAATTTAAGAAATCTGAAATTTGTTGATGCATGACAGTAATTAGTTAGATTAAAGATGATATAGTGTCTAGGAGTAAAACCTAGACAACTATATATGAAATTATGCTCCAATTCAGGAAAATTCCATGAATCCATGGAAGCTAGGTTATGGGTTTTATATGTTGATGATGAGCATTAGGATTTTTAATGTTAATCCTAGTATAAATTTCATTATAGGAGGTAACTCCTGTGATATTGATACTAAGATGTATGCAAAAATTACTATTATAGTGAAATTTGATGTTGAATCGCAAGTCATGAACTTGTTTATGAAGGTATAAATCTGACCCACTAGGTGTTTGTAGAAATGCCTAAGTGGGGATTTAAATGTGAAATTTGGATAAAAACGCAGATTTGATAATGGTCCAAAATGATGTGATTGTGGTCATAAAAAGAGTTCTAAACATGTTGTAAAAACTGAATTTTCTAGGCAAAGAGTCCGGTTCATCTAGCGGACAAGCCGGAGGGAATTCACGAGGAAAAGACGCGCTCTAAAGGTACGAAATTTATTGTTTCGTTACACTATACCTAATTGTTAGTTTTATGTAGTCAATTCTGAAACATGATAACCAAGATTTACCAATATGTCACGAAAATGACTAGTGTCTTAAACAAGTGAATTGGGTCAAAACAAGTGACAAACATGGATACTTGCATGCCCTGGATGGTGCTTAATTCAGCACCCAAACGGGTCAAAACAAGTCTTGTAATAAACATGAAGCTAGACACCATCACTTAATGCATGGTTATGACCATTGCGTAAGTTGTAAATTTGACATGCCATGTTAGTTGTGAAGTTTAAACTCCTTGTATAGGAGTTGTGAACTAGATTTGATAATTGTGACTAGTAGTATAGATGACAAATACGAAAGCTTGGATTTAATCATATTGATCGATACGTGAGCGATCCCTTATGGGATAGCAAAAAGTGATAACGGGTAATAGTCTCAAATATGGGTAATTAGCCTTGGGTGGGTGATAAATCTGTTCAAGGTCATTTCTCTACAAAACGGAACTTGAATGCTCAAGATCAATAAGCAAGAAAACAAGTGCAGGGCCCACCGTAAATTACGGTGACACCGTAATTTACGGTGGCCATCAAAATGCTACGGTGGGGATCTACTGCTTTACGGTAGGTTCCAAAGTGCCCAGAACCCACCGTAATTTACGGTGACACCGTAAATTACGGTGGAACCCAGCTAGATAAAATTTTTATTTCATTATCTTGAATAAGTTTTCGGACCTAATCCGAATACATGAATTCCCATCATTAATAACTCTAATGCTTGTTTAAAACATTAGTTTTCAGGTACTCAAGTGAAGGATGATGATCAAGTGCATGCATCTGAACCGAACACACTTACAAACGCTTCCGCACATGATCTTTTGTTTTAAAAACTATGTAAACAATTGTAGTTATCCTTTTATTACGGTTTCGTAAGTATAATACATGTTGTTGTGTCTAGTTATGGTTCAAACTATTGAAAGTTTTTGTTAAGTCGTCATTTTGGCGTTAAATGCAAGGTTCTATGTTGTCAAATCTAGTATTATAAACTGGTTCTTACAAGTTGGTAATCAGAGCTTAAGGTTGCCAATAAGTGTTCGGTTCAAGCTTGATCAACATCCGGTAAGAGTAATTGCTTAAGTAAAATTAAAGAAGTATAGAAATAATTCACGAACAAATATGCATGGAAAAGAGTGTGTAAACACACTCAAACACAAGAAAAGCATGAAACAGGAACGATAGAATCAAGAGTGTGTAAACACATTCAAACACAAGAAAGGCATGAAACAAGAATGATTGAGTCAAGTCACGAACTTGATCAAATCAAAACAAGTAAAACATGTGTTACAAATGAAATGTTTAACAATGTATGTAAACATTTCAGTATCAAAGATGGCGGGCGGAGGTGATAGTGATGCGGTGCCAAGAGTCACCGAACAAATGAGAATAATGATTGCCGAGGAGGTTGGGAAGGCGATCGAAAACAGTTTATCGAACTTCATTGATAAAATCCAAAATACGGTTTTATCAGTAGTAGAAGAGAGAATCAAGAAGCTAGAAGATAATTCGAATCTAGCAAAGGAAAAATCTGGGGAACGAAAGCCTTGTTCATACAAGGAATTCATAGCTTGTAAACCACCTATATATAATGGGGAGGTTGATCCAATCGTGTGTCAACGATGGATAGGCGATATCGAAGGAGTATTCGAGAGAACTCATTGCGATGAGAATGACTACGTAGCTTATGGTACGGGTCAATTAAGAGGTCAAGCGAAAGACTGGTGGGATAATAAAAAAAAAGGAGATTGGAAGCGAAGCGGCCAAGGCCATGACATGGGAGGAGTTTAAGACGCCGTTTCTTAAACACCATAGTCCCAAAGCGGTTATAAACAAGATCAAGGAAGAGTTCATGCAACTCAGACATAAGGGTGAATCCATAGACAAGATCACGGGGATGTTTATGGACAAAATGAAGTTCTGTGACGATCTGATAACGAACGAAGAGCAAAAGGTTTATTACTACCATAACATGCTAAGCTTAGAATATAGGGAGTTCATAACCCCTTCAAAGTACGAGACCCTTACCGAGATTGTCAATGCCGCTCGGGAAAGGGAGATTGAGCTGAAAAAGAGCATAGAGCGGGGTGAACGAAGGGCACAAGACATAAATCCAAGCCCTACCAAGAAAGCAAGAACGAATGAAACAACGAAGAAATCAGATGCAAAGGGCGGTACGCCAAGTTGCAAAATCTGCGGCAAGAATCATAAGGGCGAATGTCGCTTCAAAGATAAGCCTTGTCCCATATGTCGAAAAACGGGACATATGGCTATATCATGCCCGGAGAAAGTGACCGTTTGTTACAACTGTTACCGAACGGGTCACAAAAGATCGGAATGCCCGGAATTGGTTGGGAAGAAAGAAGGGCAAGACTCGAAAGGTGAAGCCTCAAAAGTCAAAGCAAGATCTTTTCAATTGACCGCTGCTGAAGCAAAGGTCGAACCTGACGTGGTCTCAGGTATATTCACTGTAAATTCAATTCCCGCACGTGTGTTATTTGATACTGGTGCGAATAAATCCTTTGTTTCATATGGGTTTATTCGACACCCTTCATTTGTTCTAACAAAATTACCTATGCCTTTAGAAGTAGAGATAGGTAATAACAAAAGCTTTATTGTTTGCGATGTATGTGAAAACTGTACGATGAACATTGATGACGAGGAATACACAATAGACTTGATCCCGATGTCGATGGGAGAATTTCAAGTGGTAGTGGGAATGGATTGGCTATCTCGTTACCACGCAAAGGTGGTTTGTTTCCGAAAGGAAATAAAACTAACGTCTCCTAGCGGAAAGCAAGTTACGATATATGGAGAAAAGGGAGGTAACCCGGTGATATGCACAATGCTAGAAGCCCATAAACTCATGAAACGCGGATGCAAGGCCTTTATGGTATATGCAAGCGAAACGGAAAAAGAGCTCCTCAAAATTGGGGATGTACCGGTCGTGCGAGATTATGAAGACGTGTTCCCGGAAGAACTACCGGGGATACCGCCAGAACGGGAGGTAGAGTTCGGAATCGAGTTGATTCCAGGCGCGAAACCTGTGGCAAAGGCGCCATACCGGCTTGCGCCATCGGAGTTACAAGAATTAATGTCTCAAATTCAGGAATTTCTTGACAAGGGGTTTATCCGACCGAGTGTGTCCCCGTGGGGCGCACCAGTCTTATTTGTGAAAAAGAAGGATGGCAGTATGCGCATGTGTATCGATTACCGGGAGTTAAACAAACTCACGGTGAAGAATCGATACCCACTTCCAAGAATTGATGATTTATTTGACCAACTACAAGGAGCAAGTTGGTTCTCCAAAATCGATCTCCGATCTGGTTATCACCAATTGAAAGTCAAGGAGGAGGACGTACCAAAGACGGCTTTTCGTACGAGGTACGGGCATTTTGAATTCCTTGTAATGCCCTTCGGATTGACCAATGCACCCGCGGCTTTCATGGACCTCATGAACCGGGTTTGCAAACCCATGCTAGATAAGTCGGTAATTGTATTTATCGACGACATTTTGGTATATTCAAAGAGTGAAGCCGAGCACGTGTGTTATTTGCGGGAAATATTAGACACACTCAGACGAGAGAAGTTGTATGCAAAATTCGCGAAGTGTGCTTTCTGGTTACGGGAGGTACAGTTTCTTGGGCATCTTATTAGTGCTGATGGAGTACTAGTAGATCCGTCCAAGATAGAAGCTGTGTCGAAATGGAGTCCTCCAAGAAATCCCTCGGAAATCCGAAGCTTTTTAGGGCTTGCGGGATATTATCGGAGATTCATACAGGATTTTTCCAAAATTGCCTTGCCATTGACCAAATTAACTCGTAAGGAGGAAAAGTTCGTGTGGGGCATTAAGCAAGAGGAAGCTTTCCAAACACTCAAGGAAAAGTTGACCCACGCTCCGGTACTGACATTACCGGGAGGGACTAACGACATGGTGGTTTACTCGGACGCTTCTTAATTGGGGCTCGGGTGTGTGTTAATGCAACGAGGCAAGGTCATCGCCTATGCCTCGAGGCAATTGAAGATTCATGAAAATAATATCCGGTTCACGACTTAGAATTAGCGGCGGTGGTGTTTGCCTTAAAGATATGGAGACATTACTTGTACGGAGTAAAGTTTACAATCTTTACCGACCATAAAAGTTTGAAATATTTCTTCGACCAGAAGGAATTAAACATGCGGCAAAGACGGTGGTTGGAAACCGTCAAAGACTTCGATTGCGAAATACATTACCACCCCGGTAAGGCCAATGTAGTGGCTGATGCGCTGAGTCGCAAAACAAATTATACCCCGATACGGGTACGATCAATGCAACTGGTTGTGACTTCAAGTTTACTAGAACGAATTCGAGAAGCACAGGATGAAGCTGTAAAGGCGGAAAACTGGAAAAAGGAAAGAATTATCAGCCAAGTTAAAGACCTTGAGGTGGGCAGTCAAGGCCTAAAGACTCGTTTTAATAGAATCTGGGTCCCTAACACATGTGGGGTTAAGAAGCTTCTACTTGATGAAGCTCATAAATCCCGTTACTCCATTCACCCGGGAGCGACTAAAATGTATCATGACTTGAAGCAAAACTATTGGTGGCCCGGAATGAAGCAGGACACCGTGAAATACGTGGAAAAGTGTTTGACATGTCTACAAGTCAAAGCGGAACACCAAAAGCCATATGGTAAACTTCAACCGTTAGAAATCCCGGTTTGGAAATGGGAGCAAATTACGATGGACCTATTGACCAAACTGCCTAAAACAAGTCGTGGTTTTGATGCTATTTGGGTAGTCGTGGATAGGTTAACTAAGAGCACTCACTTTATCCCAATTCGTGAGACTTATACATCTGAGAAAATGTCGGAGGTTTACACCAATGAAATCATAGCAAGGCATGGAGTACCGATATCCATTGTGTCAGACAGAGATACTCGGTTTACTTCGAAATTCTGGCGTGAATTCCAAGAACAGATGGGAACTAAATTGTTCCTTAGCACTGCTTACCATCCACAAACGGATGGGCAGAGTGAAAGAACAATACAAACGTTGGGTGATATGCTACGGGCTTGCATTATTGACTTTGGAGGTAGTTGGGATGTCCATTTACCCTTGGTCGAATTCGCATATAACAATAGCTATCACGCGAGCATTAAAATGGCCCCGTATGAGCTATTATATGGCAGAAAATGTCGGACTCCTGTATGTTGGGGAGAAGTGGGTCCGCGAGGGCTAGCACCTGCTGATATAATCCGAGCTACAAATGCGAAAATTGACATAGTTCGGGCACACTTGAAAGCGGCTCAAGACCGGCAAAAGGCCTACGCAGATAAAAGAAATAGGCCAATCGAATTTCAGGTTGGGGATATGGTCATGCTAAAGGTTTCTCCCTGGAAGGGTATTATCAGATTCAGAAAAAGGGGAAAGTTAAGCCCAAGATTTATTGGGCCATTTAGAATCACTGAACGGGTTGGTAAGGTAGCTTATCGACTTGAATTACCCAAAGAGTTGAGTGGAATTCACAGCACATTCCACGTATCACATCTCCGAAAATGTTTGGCCGATGAAACTGCTCATATCCACTACGATGATATCGAAGTGGATAACAGCCTCAACTATGCAGTAAAACCGATTGCGATTTTAGATCGTAAGGAGAAAAGTTTGAGGAACAAAGAGATAAACCAAGTCAAGGTCAAATGGGAGCACAGAAAAGGGTCAAACACCACATGGGAATCCGAAGAGGAGATGCGACGTCTCCACCCTACCTTATTTGGTACGTAATTTGGTTTCGGGGACGAAACCCTTTTCAAGGGGGGTGGACTTGTAACACCCCAAAAATATAAACCCTTATATTATAAAGTTCAAAGAATTTATAAACAAGAGTTTACCAACTAGGAATTTAACCTAGTTGAATTCAAGTCTTGAATTAATGCATGTTATGGTTAAAATAATTAAGACTAGAGAAAATCATAGTTAAAGGGCTAAACTTGACAAAAATCACAAGTAAATTACTAATTGTGACAAAACTCACCAAACACACCATTCTTGGTGTGTCTGGTCGACAGAAGCAAGAAAGGGGCGATCCCCATCCTCCAAAACCCTAAAGTTCACAATTTCTTTCAATTGGAGGTCCAAATCCTAACCAAAACGAAATCCGAGCTTAGAACTGTGATCCTCATCGCAAGAGGATTAAGAGGTATGTAAAATTTGATGAGAATTCACTACTTGAAATCCTCATGAATTTAAGAAATCTGAAATTTGTTGATGCATGACAGTAATTAGTTAGATTAAAGATGATATAGTGTCTAGGAGTAAAACCTAGACAACTATATATGAAATTATGCTCCAATTCAGGAAAATTCCATGAATCCATGGAAGCTAGGTTATGGGTTTTATATGTTGATGATGAGCATTAGGATTTTTAATGTTAATCCTAGTATAAATTTCATTATAGGAGGTAACTCCTGTGATATTGATACTAAGATGTATGCAAAAATTACTATTATAGTGAAATTTGATGTTGAATCGCAAGTCATGAACTTGTTTATGAAGGTATAAATCTGACCCACTAGGTGTTTGTAGAAATGCCTAAGTGGGGATTTAAATGTGAAATTTGGATAAAAACGCAGATTTGATAATGGTCCAAAATGATGTGATTGTGGTCATAAAAAGAGTTCTAAACATGTTGTAAAAACTGAATTTTCTAGGCAAAGAGTCCGGTTCATCTAGCGGACAAGCCGGAGGGAATTCACGAGGAAAAGACGCGCTCTAAAGGTACGAAATTTATTGTTTCGTTACACTATACCTAATTGTTAGTTTTATGTAGTCAATTCTGAAACATGATAACCAAGATTTACCAATATGTCACGAAAATGACTAGTGTCTTAAACAAGTGAATTGGGTCAAAACAAGTGACAAACATGGATACTTGCATGCCCTGGATGGTGCTTAATTCAGCACCCAAACGGGTCAAAACAAGTCTTGTAATAAACATGAAGCTAGGCACCATCACTTAATGCATGGTTATGACCATTGCGTAAGTTGTAAATTTGACATGCCATGTTAGTTGTGAAGTTTAAACTCCTTGTATAGGAGTTGTGAACTAGATTTGATAATTGTGACTAGTAGTATAGATGACAAATACGAAAGCTTGGATTTAATCATATTGATCGATACGTGAGCGATCCCTTATGGGATAGCAAAAAGTGATAACGGGTAATAGTCTCAAATATGGGTAATTAGCCTTGGGTGGGTGATAAATCTGTTCAAGGTCATTTCTCTACAAAACGGAACTTGAATGCTCAAGATCAATAAGCAAGAAAACAAGTGCAGGGCCCACCGTAAATTACGGTGACACCGTAATTTACGGTGGCCATCAAAATGCTACGGTGGGGATCTACTGCTTTACGGTAGGTTCCAAAGTGCCCAGAACCCACCGTAATTTACGGTGACACCGTAAATTACGGTGGAACCCAGCTAGATAAAATTTTTATTTCATTATCTTGAATAAGTTTTCGGACCTAATCCGAATACATGAATTCCCATCATTAATAACTCTAATGCTTGTTTAAAACATTAGTTTTCAGGTACTCAAGTGAAGGATGATGATCAAGTGCATGCATCTGAACCGAACACACTTACAAACGCTTCCGCACATGATCTTTTGTTTTAAAAACTATGTAAACAATTGTAGTTATCCTTTTATTACGGTTTCGTAAGTATAATACATGTTGTTGTGTCTAGTTATGGTTCAAACTATTGAAAGTTTTTGTTAAGTCGTCATTTTGGCGTTAAATGCAAGGTTCTATGTTGTCAAATCTAGTATTATAAACTGGTTCTTACAAGTTGGTAATCAGAGCTTAAGGTTGCCAATAAGTGTTCGGTTCAAGCTTGATCAACATCCGGTAAGAGTAATTGCTTAAGTAAAATTAAAGAAGTATAGAAATAATTCACGAACAAATATGCATGGAAAAGAGTGTGTAAACACACTCAAACACAAGAAAAGCATGAAACAGGAACGATAGAATCAAGAGTGTGTAAACACACTCAAACACAAGAAAGGCATGAAACAAGAATGATTGAGTCAAGTCACGAACTTGATCAAATCAAAACAAGTAAAACATGTGTTACAAATGAAATGTTTAACAATGTATGTAAACATTTCAGTATCAAAGATGGCGGGCGGAGGTGATAGTGATGCGGTGCCAAGAGTCACCGAACAAATGAGAATAATGATTGCCGAGGAGGTTGGGAAGGCGATCGAAAACAGTTTATCGAACTTCATTGATAAAATCCAAAATACGGTTTTATCAGTAGTAGAAGAGAGAATCAAGAAGCTAGAAGATAATTCGAATCTAGCAAAGGAAAAATCTGGGGAACGAAAGCCTTGTTCATACAAGGAATTCATAGCTTGTAAACCACCTATATATAATGGGGAGGTTGATCCAATCGTGTGTCAACGATGGATAGGCGATATCGAAGGAGTATTCGAGAGAACTCATTGCGATGAGAATGACTACGTAGCTTATGGTACGGGTCAATTAAGAGGTCAAGCGAAAGACTGGTGGGATAATAAAAAAAAAGGAGATTGGAAGCGAAGCGGCCAAGGCCATGACATGGGAGGAGTTTAAGACGCCGTTTCTTAAACACCATAGTCCCAAAGCGGTTATAAACAAGATCAAGGAAGAGTTCATGCAACTCAGACATAAGGGTGAATCCATAGACAAGATCACGGGGATGTTTATGGACAAAATGAAGTTCTGTGACGATCTGATAACGAACGAAGAGTGCGAAAATAACTAAGATAATCTCTTAAACAAGTGCAAAAGTGCGAAAATAATCAAAGGTTACACTACACACGAGTCGGATCCAAGTGATTCATCTTGTCTATCTGTTTTATTTTTATTTTTATTTTCAGCATTTTAGTTAGTTTTATTTTTCTAGTTTAAAAACCTTTTTCTTACATTTTGATTTGATTAGACGTTGAGGATAAACCGGTACTAAAAGCTCTTGTGTCCTTGGACGACCTCGGTATCTTACCAACACTATACTACGTCCACGATGGGTGCACTTGCCCATATGTGTGTTTAGTGTTAGTAAATATCGTGTTTTATAAATTTAAAACTTGGCTAAAAAAGTGTAAAAGGGCTTAAAATATATACTCAAAAACATATTACACTTCACGCGCATCAATTGCTGCAAAGCTTCTATTCCTACAAGGTGCACCACATCAACAGGAGCGAGTACAAACCAGCAGACGCGTTAAGTAAACTCGCATCCACAAGTTTCCAACACCTAGCCAAGGATGTGCGCATAGAAGTTTTGAGCAACCCGTCAGTACCACTAAGAGAAGTAAGTGTTATCCAAGTGGGAGCAACGTCATGGATGACTCCGATAATTATGTATCTCCAATCAGGTATGCTTCCGGAGAACAAAGCCGAGGCAAGAAAAGTGCAATACAAATCCGAACATTACCAGATGAATGATAGAATATTGTATCGGAAATCCTATTTAGGACCATTATTAAGATGCGTTGACCGAGAAGATGCAGACTACCTGATCCGGGAAGTACATGAGGGCATCTGCGGCATCCATGCCCGTCCAAGGATGGTAGTAGCCAAAGTCATGAACGCCGGGTACTACTGGCCCGGAATGCATCTAGACGCAGTGAAGATACTAAGAAAATGCAGCGGGTGCCAGAGACATGACCCGAAGATGATGCGCCCCAAGAACGAACTAGTTCCTGTAACAAAAGCGTGGCCGTTCCAACAATGGGGAATAGATATGGTTGGCCCTTTTCCTGAAGCCCTAGGTGCTGTGAAATTCATAATAGTCGTCGTCGACTATTTCACGAAATGGGTAGAAGCAAAAGCACTCGCGTCAACCACATCTACCGTAGTTAGAAGGTTCATCTAGGAGCAGATCATATGTCATTTCGGGCTGCCATTAAGAATCGTCACCGATAATGGGACGAACTTTGCTGCAGAAGATCTTCAACGATGGTTGAAAGAGTTACACGTCGAGCATACCTTCTCCTCAGTTGCGCACCCAAAGGGGAACGGTCAGGTAGAGGCCGTTAACAAAAGCATCGTAGATGGCATCAAAGCACGGCTGGGAGAGCAAAGGCGAGGCTGGGTTGACGAATTACCCAGTATATTATGGGCCCATAGGACGATGCCAAAAAAAAGCAACGGAGAGACACCGTTCAGCTTAGTTTATGGATCCGAGGCTGTGATACCAGCGGAAATCGGATTGCCATCACCAAGAATGCTCTCCATGAATGTGATCAACAATGAAGAAGAAATGAGGCTAGACCTTGACCTCCTAGAAGAAAGGAGAGAGATGGCGGCAATCAATGAAGCAAAATACAAAACAAAGCTGGAAAAGTATTATAACTCCAAAGTCCGAATCTGCACCTTCAATCCGGGAGATTACATCCCGAGGGATAATGAGGCGTCTAACGCCGAAAAACCCGGAAAATTGGCTCCCAAGTGGGAAGGGCCTTATGTGGTAGATGCAGTACTCGGAAAAGGGGCGTATAAGTTACGCACTCTGGACAACAAAGAAGTCCCAAGAACTTGGAACGCTCAACAGTTAAGAAGATGTTATATGTAAACAGCCAAAGTTCGTATGTACTTGTAACGGCTGCACGCCAACACATTTAGCACTAATACAAGAAGTGTTTGGCTACCTCTTTTTTCCATGTGAATTTTTGTCACAACTTCATATATTACTTTGGGCATACACGACAACATCATTGGCTCGACCATAGGAAACATTGTAGATGTCACACCCCCGACCGTGTATGACATGCAACCGCGGCGGAAACGTCGGGGAGTGTTGAGACAGAATTAATTGTTTCACAACTATGGCATACAAAGTTATATTTTATTTATCAAACAAGCGTGTTACATTGTCTTTAAACAGGAAATAAAGAGTTTATAACATAATTAAACTAAGTCTATCTTCGTCTTATGTCTCTAAGGCACAGGTCCGCCCTAGTATCACAATCATCATCCTAAGCGACAGCTCCTGAAAACACATGTGAAAGTAGGTACGTCAGCATAAAAATGCCTGTGAGATACATAGGTTTTGTGAAAATAGAATTCATGACTTATGTTTGAGAAAAATTTTTAGTCATGAACCTTGTAATTTGCTTTGTCTTATAAATCATATGAAAAACGATAGGATCAGATGATATGTATAAATAAAATGTAAGGTTAAATGAAAGTAAAAATGAGTTTGTATAAGATAAGTTGTTTGTAAAACAATGTCTTGTGAAGAATATGTTATTTGTGTAAAATGTAATATGTCTATACTGAAATGATTTAAATAATGCTACGATAGGTAATATTATACAAACATTTATATATAGAAAGTACCAGCGGCGTATCCACCATGTTTGTATCATATTACATACGCCACGTTACTCAAAGCATTTACCCAAACCAACCACCATGTAAATTGTTCATGTATAAATCAATTGTCAAGTGTTATTGTGTAAACCATATCAAAATGTTCATGTCTAATGTAAACCACCAAATGTGTATATCAATGTCAAATTGTTTATGTTTAATGTAAATCATATAATGTGTATCCAAAATATCATGTATGGCATGTGAAATATATCAACTAGGCCATAGGTAAAAATGCACAAAAACAGGGTATTGAATTAAACATAGTTTAAGTCAAAGTTATGTTTTGTGGAACAATTGCATACTATACTGATACAAACATTTATGCGGTATTGTGAAAATGCATACATTCAAGCCTTTGTGACTGTGGTGATAGACCTTTAAACAAATTAAAGGTCTATATGTGTTATTGTTTATCGAATTCGGTCATTCCTTCCAATCCAAACAAACCCGGGATTTCAGGAATGGGAGTTGTCAAGTCCTATGGTACCATTACCTACTAACGGGCGGCATGATCGGTGTTAATGAATGTACATTGTATAATTTAAACAAACCAAATGTCATACCAAAATGTGAGCATGTGATGAATAAATGTACTAAGTATGCACACAATGGGCATATATAGCATGAAATGTAATGTAAAACAATGTACTAAGTACGCACACAATGGGCATACATAGCATAGAATGTAATGAAAAACAATGTACTAAGTACGCACACAATGGGCATACATAGCATAGAATGTAATGAAATCATGTACTATAAATGTACTAATGAACATAGCAAGTATATGATGTGAAAACAGGAAAGCATGAAAGTAACAAGTAGACACATGTGTTTCACCCCAAAACAGTTTGGAAAGCAGTAAAAGAGGGGTATATGTACTCACATATACACCTTGAAAACATTTAAAGAATGGGGTTCAATGTACTCACCTGAGATTGCTTAGAAGTCCTTGAGTAACAACCGAAAAATGCTAGAGATCACGGATATCAAACGGCACCTAATATAGGTAACTATGTTAATATACCGGACCTAAATCGGAGGGATTTGGATAGAATGAGGGTTTGTAAACCAAACGAGTATGGAGACTCGTGTAATATGGTTTAATAAAGCCTTCATACTAAAATGAAACCTAACCTAAGTGCTTACGACCCATTACGACCCGTTTAGGTAGCTTATGTTACCTTAACGCGTCGTTCGCGTAAAACACGTTTGGAACGCCTAACATCGTGACCATAAGGTATAACCTCGGAAGGTTATTCCCTATACAGCTATGGTCACCTAATGTGTTTGGTCGGATCCTAATGATCGACCAAATGGGTCGGGTTCGAAAGTATAAGCGATTGTTTAGATCGCTTACCTTACGACCCTATATAAGCACTATACTAAAAGTGACGAGCTAAGCATGTTAACACATGCTTAACTAAGTTTAGAAAACATGTTTGGTATCAAAACAAACGGTTTTGATACCCACGAGTAGTTTGGTTACCAAAATACGCAAGAACGCGCATTTTGGCCGAAACTACGACTCGTCACTGAGGCTAGATAACGTGGTAATCAGTAGGTATAGTCACTATGGACTATAACCATCGTGATCACACTCACGTTATGAAGTTCCAACGAACTTCGTGTTGACCATAAGCTGGCCAACGCAGAAAGTCAAACAAAGTTTGACTTTAGCACTCGAAAAGCGATAAAAGAACGAAAGAACACTTGCGAAGGGTCCCCGAAAGCTAATCTTGATCCAGGAGCTCAGGTATGAAACAATGGCATCAACTTAGAGCTCTTTGATCAGATTTGTGGGTTTAAACAAGAATGGGGGGGGTATTTATAGGATATGCAAGACCGTCAGGATCGTTTCTTGAATATCGTGCCTTGATCTCATTCGTACACTTGTCAAAATGTTGTGGTATCAAAATGTGACCACAACCCCAGAGATTGTGAAGAGGCATTGCCCCTTGGATGCTTGAAAGGCCATTTTCAGCAAGAAAAACGAGTTTCTGCATCTGCAGGGCTGACGCGGGCTGCGTAAAGGTTGCCCCTAGGCTTTCGTGGGCCGCGTGGAGGTTCTGATCAGAAGCCAAGTTTCAAAAATGACAGTTTAGGTCCCTGTTATGGTTTAAGGCCATTTCCGACACGTTCAAGGCCCGTTAAGCCATCTTTAAGGCCCTAAAATGTTGCCTAAACATTGAGGACATGAAACATGCTCAAAAATATGTCGGATGTTGGTTCGTTTGGCCGTACGATCGCGAAGTTCGCTTAATTACGACGGAATGCGCATAAGCGCGAAAAACGATCCAAATTGCGCGACGAATGGATTTTTCTCATGCCAAACACTAAGGCATAATATTATGATGCTTACATAAATTTTTGGATGTCCGGATGTAATCAGAAAGTAAGTTATGCGCGAAAGTGCAAACTTATGCACTTTTTGACACTTTTAGTCCCTGAATGATCCAAAAGTTTATTTTAGCATACTGAACCCCTCAAAGCCTATTTCTAAGCTATTTAAAGGATATTTATGGTATGTTTAACTTATGGACATGTTCCGGAATGTCTGTTACTGTTCAAATTGGCATACTTTCACAGTTTGTCAAATTTAGTCCCTGTAGGTGAATTAACTTGTTTTTGCCATACCAAAGCCTTCAAAACTTATTTCTAAGTCATGTAAAGGTTATTTAAGGTATGTTGAGTATATGTTGATGTTCAGGAGTATTTGTCGCATTAAACTGAGTACGTTTACGCACCAGTTTGCGTATAATTCTCCAGAAAGCGATGTCGAGTTTAAAATTGAATTTCATCAAGCGGTATGTGGAGGTTCTCATCAGCTAAACACCTCTTGAGACTGGACACGTGAAAGGTTGGATGAACATTTCCAAGTTCAGGAGGTAACTCAAGTCTGTAGGCTACCTTACCGATTCTTTCGACGATCTTGAATGGTCCAACGTATCTAGGTGCAAGTTTTCCTTTCTTTACAAATCTGATCACACCTTTCCAAGGTGAGACCTTAAGTAATACTCGATCACCAACTTGAAAATCCAAGGGCTTGCGTTTTAGGTCCGCGTAACTCTTTTGACGGCTTCTAGCTGTCTGAAGGTTATCACGAACTTTCTTAACCTTATCTGTTGTCTCTAAAATGAGGGCAGGTCCAGTAAGCTGAGCCTCGCCGATCTCATTCTAGCAGACTGGTGAACGACATTTTCGACCATAGAGAGCCTCGAAAAGAGCCATGTTGATGCTGGAGTGATAACTGTTGTTGTAGGAGAATTCAATCAACGGCAGATGTGAATCCCAACTACCACCAAAATCGATCACACAAGCTCTAAGCATATCCTCCAGAGTCTGGATTGTTCTTTCAGATTGACCATCCGTTTGCGGATGATAAGCTGTGCTTAGATTAAGTTGGGTCCCCATAGCAGATTGCATGGTTCTCCAAAAATGAGAAGTGAAACGAGCATCTCTGTCAGAAATGATGTTCAAAGGAACACCATGTCAAGCTACAATTTCATCCACATAGATTTTAGCAAGTTTGTCAGCAGAAAAATCCTCACGGATCGGCAAGAAATGCGCTGATTTAGTAAGACGATCAACAACTACCCAGATGGCATCATGACCTTTCTTTGTGCGCGGGAGTTTAGTAATGAGATCCATAGTAATGTTTTCCCATTTCCAAACTGGGATCTCTGGTTGCTCCAATAAACCAGAAGGACGCTGATGTTCAGCCTTTACCTTAAGACAAGTAAGGCATTTTGATACATATAAGGCGATGTCCTTCTTCATACCAGGCCACCAATACTGAATACGAAGATCCTTATACATCTTATCTGAGCCATGATGAATAGAATAACGAGACTTATGGGCTTCATCCATAAGCAGGGTACGAAGATTATCTTGGCTTGGGACCCACAAACGGTCCATGAAGTAATACGATCCATTGTCCTTCAGTTCAAGAGCAGGTGTTATGTGATAAGGGAATTCCCTATCCATCAAACCTTGTGAAACACAAGATTGTTGAGCCTGAGAAATGCGGGCTTGGATATCAGATTGAGCTTGAACATCAGATTGAACACGAACACAATGAAGCTTAGTACCTTCCTTGCGACTCAAAGCATCGGCTACGACGTTCGCCTTACCAGGATGGTAGCGAATTTCGCAGTCATAGTCGTTTAGAAGCTCCACCCAACGTCGTTGCCTCATGTTGAGTTCTTTCTGATTGAAGATATGCTGAAGACTTTTGTGGTCTGTGAAAACCACACATTTTGTACCGTACAAATAGTGTCTCCAAATCTTAAGAGCGAAGACAACTGCACCCAACTCAAGATCATGAGTGGTGTAGTTTTTCTCATGTATCTTCAACTGCCTCGATGCGTATGCTATGACTTTGTTTCTTTGCATCAGGACGCAGCCAAGGCCTAGTTTAGATGCATCGCAATAAACGACGAAATTGTCATTGCCCTCAGGCAAGGTTAGGACAGGCGCGTCGTAAAGTTTTTGTTTCAAAGTCAGAAATGCTTCCTCTTGCTTGAATCCCCAATCAAAGGGTTTGTTCTTCTGAGTTAGAGCAGTTAGAGGAACTGCAATCTTTGAGAAATTTTCAATGAAACGACGATAATAACCCGCTAGACCAAGAAAAGAACGAACTTCAGTAGGAGTAGTAGGTGTATCCCAATCCTTAATCGCACTGATCTTGGAGGGATCTACATGAATACCTTGTTCGTTGACAATATGTCCTAAGAATTGAACCTCTTTAAGCCAGAATTCACACTTGGAGAATTTGGCGAAAAGTTGCTCTTTCTTTAGGAGTTCCAAAGTAAGACGGAGATGTTGCTCATGGTCAGCTTGCGTATTAGAATATATCAAAATGTCATCAATGAAAACGATGATGAACTTATCCAAATAAGGCTTGCAGACCCTATTCATCAAGTCCATGAAAACAGCAGGAGCATTAGTCAAACCGAATGGCATGACTGTGAACTCATAATGCCCATAGCGAGTGCGGAACGCTGTCTTGGGAATATCTTCTTCATGCACACGGAGTTGATGATATCCAGATCGCAGATCGATCTTTGAAAAATAAGAAGCGCCTTGCAATTGATCAAAGAGATCATCAATGCGAGGTAGGGGATATCGATTCTTGATGGTGAGCTTGTTAAGCTCACGATAATCGATACACATCCTAAAAGATCCATCCTTCTTCTTGACAAAAAGAACGGGAGCAACCCAAGGTGAAAAGCTAGGACGGATAAAGCCTTTGTCAGAGAGTTCCTGAAGCTGCTTAGACAACTCTTGCATCTCAGACGGTGCAAGACGATATGGAGCTCTCGCAATGGGATTTGCACCAGGTGCGAGATCAATACGGAACCCGACTTGGCGTGCTGGGGGTAGACCAGGTAGATCTTCAGGGAATACCTCAGAATAATCCCGAACAACAGGAATATCTTGAATAGATTTACCTTTGCCCTTATCTGCTACAACCTGTGCCAAAAAGGCCACATAGTTCTTTCGCAGATACTTCCGAGCTTTAAAACAAGACATGAGTTTAAGACCACAAGCAGGTTTCTCACCACGAACTTGTAGGATCTCACCTGTCGAAAGTGGCACACGAACAATCTTCTCGAAACAAATTACCTCTGCGCGATGCTTGGCTAACCAATCCATACCCACAATAACGTCGAAGCTTCCAAGTTGCATAGGCGTGAGGTCAATAGGAAAAAGATGGTTGTTAAGGTTCAATTGGCAGTTGCAGAGAACAGAATTAAGAACAATAGGTTCACCGCTCGCCACTTCTACTATCAATGGTTTACCTAGTTTCGTTCTAGACACGCGAAGCAATGGTTCAAAAGATAACGACACAAAACTCTTATCGGCACCCGAATCAAAAAGAACAGATGCTGGCTGATTATTAATAAAGAACGTACCGTTCACCACATTATCATCTGCTTGTGCCTCTTGTGCGTTCATGTTGAAGACTCGACCTCGAGCCTGAGCTTGATTCTGATTCTGGTTGGCTAGCCTTGCGCACCGGTTTCTGTAGTGGGTCAGATCCCCACAATTGTAGCACGAACCAGGAGGAAAATGAGGTCGTGCAGCTTGGCCTTTTTGCTGAGCAAGAGGCTGAGCAACTTGTTGAACCGGGTTCTGAACTGCCTGATTCTGAGAAAAACGACAAACACCAGCAAGATGACCTGGCTTCCCACGGTTAGTACAGATACGGCACGGAAATTGCGGCTGATGGTGACCGTTGCATCTATTGCACAAAGGTGCATTCCCTGCATAAGGTTTCTTCGCTGGAGGCTGTGCGGGTTGGTTGGGAGCTGCCTGGTTAACCTGGGCAGTGACCGCAAAATTTTGGGAAGCCTTACGCTTCCTTGACCCCCTTGAGGAACCAGAATCCTTTCCCTACTTGTTTTGACCTTTCTTGCTATCTTCTTTGTCAACTGCCTGCTTCTTACCCTTGTCACCCTTTTTGTGCAGCTTTCCCTTTCGAATCTGCGACTCAGTCATTGTCGCTGCTAACTCGATCGCCTAACGGAGTGTGGTAGGGTTACTACCAGTAATGATGTCTTGTACCGAGTTATAGTCTAGGTCAAAGCATTACTAATAACCTAATTCCCTATAACCATTGGCTCTGATACCAACTCTTCTGTCACACCCCCGACCGCGTGTAACATGCAACCGCGGCGGAAACGTCGGGGAGTGTTGAGACAGAATTAATTGTTTCACAACTATGGCAATATTTTATTTATCAAACAAGCGTGTTACATTGTCTTTAAACAGGAAATAAAGAGTTTATAACATAATTAAACTAAGTCTATCTTCGTCTTATGTCTCTAAGGCACAGGTCCGCCCTAGTATCACAATCATCATCCTAAGCGACAGCTCCTGAAAACACATGTGAAAGTAGGTACGTCAGCATAAAAATGCCTGTGAGATACATAGGTTTTGTGAAAATAGAATTCATGACTTATGTTTGAGAAAAATGTTTAGTCATGAACCTTGTAATTTGCTTTGTCTTATAAATCATATGAAAAACGATAGGATCAGATGATATGTATAAATAAAATGTAAGGTTAAATGAAAGTAAAAATGAGTTTGTATAAGATAAGTTGTTTGTAAAACAATGTCTTGTGAAGAATATGTTATTTGTGTAAAATGTAATATGTCTATACTGAAATGATTTAAATAATGCTACGATAGGTAATATTATACAAACATTTATATATAGGAAGTACCAGCGGCGTATCCACCATGTTTGTATCATATTACATACGCCACGTTACTCAAAGCATTTACCCAAACCAACCACCATGTAAATTGTTCATGTATAAATCAATTGTCAAGTGTTATTGTGTAAACCATATCAAAATGTTCATGTCTAATGTAAACCACCAAATGTGTATATCAATGTCAAATTGTTTATGTTTAATGTAAATCATATAATGTGTATCCAAAATATCATGTATGGCATGTGAAATATATCAACTAGGCCATAGGTAAAAATGCACAAAAACAGAGTATTGAATTAAACATAGTTTAAGTCAAAGTTATGTTTTGTGGAACAATTGCATGCTATATTGATAAAAACATTTATGCGGTATTGTGAAAATGCATACATTCAAGCCTTTGTGACTGTGGTGATAGACCTTTAAACAAATTAAAGGTCTATATGTGTTATTGTTTATCGAATTCGGTCATTCCTTCCAATCCAAACAAACCCAGGATTTCAGGAATGGGAGTTGTCAAGTCCTATGGTACCATTACTTACTAACGGGCGGCATGATCGGTGTTAATGAATGTACATTGTATAATTTAAACAAACCAAATGTCATACCAAAATGTGAGCATGTGATGAATAAATGTACTAAGTATGCACACAATGGGCATACATAGCATGAAATGTAATGTAAAACAATGTACTAAGTACGCACACAATGGGCATACATAGCATAGAATGTAATGAAAAACAATGTACTAAAGTACGCACACAATGGGCATACATAGCATAGAATGTAATGAAATCATGTACTATAAATGTACTAATGAACATAGCAAGTATATGATGTGAAAACAGGAAAGCATGAAAGTAAAAAGTAGACACATGTGTTTCACCCCAAAACAGTTTAGAAAGCAGTAAAAGAGGGGTATATGTACTCACATATACACCTTGAAAACATTTAAAGAATGGGGTTCAATGTACTCACCTGAGATTGCTTAGAAGTCCTTGAGTAACAACCGAAAAATGCTAGAGATCACGGATATCAAACGGCACCTAATATAGGTAACTATGTTAATATACCGGACCTAAATCGGAGGGTATTGAATTAAACATAGTTTAAGTCAAAGTTATGTTTTGTGGAACAATTGCAAGCTATACTGATAAAAACATTTATGCGGTATTGTGAAAATGCATACATTCAAGCCTTTGTG
This sequence comes from Helianthus annuus, assembly GCF_002127325.2. Lineage (NCBI taxonomy): Eukaryota > Viridiplantae > Streptophyta > Magnoliopsida > Asterales > Asteraceae > Helianthus > Helianthus annuus. The sequence continues at coordinate 59,037,957 of NC_035449.2, read as the reverse complement.
ACTGTGGTGATAGAACTTTAAACAAATTAAAGGTCTATATGTGTTACTGTTTATCGAATTCGGTCATTCCTTCCAATCCAAACAAACCCGGGATTTCAGGAATGGGAGTTGTCAAGTCCTATGGTACCATTACCTACTAACGGGCGGCATGATCGGTGTTAATGAATGTACATTGTATAATTTAAACAAACCAAATGTCATACCAAAATGTGAGCATGTGATGAATAAATGTACTAAGTATGCACACAATGGGCATACATAGCATGAAATGTAATGTAAAACAATGTACTAAGTACGCACACAATGGGCATACATAGCATAGAACGTAATGAAAAACAATGTGCTAAAGTACGCACACAATGGGCATACATAGCATAGAACGTAATGAAAAACAATGTGCTAAAGTACGCACACAATGGGCATACATAGCATAGAATGTAATGAAAAAGCATATATGTTTTATGAAATGATCAGCGGTTTCATTTATGCTATGCCCTGCATCGTGTTCGTCTGTGTTTATTGAGCTTTCAGCGCCATGCGCTTTGCTTCGCTTTATAAAAGAGAGAGAGCCTTGTCTTGAGAGTGAAAAGAAAGGGCAAGCGATAGAAAGGATAGTCCCTCGCGCGTTCGCGAGAACTACTAGAAAATGAGAAAGTCGTAGGTGAAAGCAGGCCATGTACTATAAATGTACTAATGAACATAGCAAGTATATGATGTGAAAACAGGAAAGCATGAAAGTAACAAGTAGACACATGTGTTTCACCCCAAAACAGTTTAGAAAGCAGTAAAAGAGGGGTATATGTACTCACATATACACCTTGAAAACATTTAAAGAATGGGGTTCAATGTACTCACCTGAGATTGCTTAGAAGTCCTTGAGTAACAACCGAAAAATGTTAGAGATCACGGATATCAAACGACACCTAATATAGGTAACTATGTTACATACCAGACCTAAATCGGAGGATTTGGATAGAATGAGGGTTTGTAAACCAAACGAGTATGGAGACTCGTGTAATATGGTTTAACAAAGCCTTCATACTAAAAAGAAACCTAACCTAAGTGCTTACGACCCATTACGACCCGTTTAGGTAGCTTATGTTACCTTAACGCGTCGTTCGCGTAAAACGCGTTTGGAACGCCTAACATCGTGACCATAAGGTATAACCTCGGAAGGTTATTCCCTATACAGCTATGGTCACCTAATGTGTTTGGTCGGATCCTAATGATCGACCAAATGGGTCGGGTTCGAAAGTATAAGCGATTGTTTAGATCGCTTACCTTACGACCCTATATAAGCACTATACTAAAAGTGACGAGCTAAGCATGTTAACACATGCTTAACTAAGTTTGGAAAACATGTTTGGTATCAAAACAAACGGTTTTGATACCCACGAGTAGTTTGGTTACCAAAATACGCAAGAACGCGCATTTTGGCCGAAACTACGACTCGTCACTGAGGCTAGATAACGTGGTAATCAGTAGGTATAGTCACTATGGACTATAACCATCGTGATCACGCTCACGTTATGAAGTTCCAACGAACTTCGTGTTGACCATAAGCTGGCCAACGCAGAAAGTCAAACAAAGTTTGACTTTAGCACTCGAAAAGCGATAAAAGAACGAAAGAACACTTACGAAGGGTCCCCGAAAGCTAATCTTGATCCAGGAGCTCAGGTATGAAACAATGGCATCAACTTAGAGCTCTTTGATCAGATTTGTGGGTTTAAACAAGAATGGGGGGGGGTATTTATAGGATATGCAAGACGATTAGGATCGTTTCTTGAATATCATGCCTTGATCTCATTCGTACACTTGTCAAAATGTTGTGGTATCAAAATGTGACCCCAACCCCAGAGATTGTGAAGAGGCATTGCCCCTTGGATGCTTGAAAGGCCATTTTCAGCAAGAAAAACGAGTTTATGCATCTGCAGGGCTGACGCGGGCCGCGTAAAGGTTGGCCCCTAGGATTACGTGGGCCGCCTGGAGGTTCTGATCAGAAGCCAAGTTTCAAAAATGACAGTTTAGGTCCCTGTTATGGTTTAAGGCCATTTCCGACACGTTCAAGGCCCGTTAAGCCATCTTTAAGGCCCTAAAATGACGCCTAAACATTGAGGACATGAAACATGCTAAAAAATATGTCGGATGTTGGTTCGTTTGGTCGTACGATCGCGATGTTCGCTTAATTACGACGGAATGCGCATAAGCGCGAAAAACGATGCAAATTGCGCGACGAATGGATTTTTCTCATGCCAAACACTAAGGCATAATATTATGATGCTTACATAAATTTTTGGATGTCCGGATGTATTCAGAACGTAAGTTATGCGCGAAAGTGCAATCTTATGCACTTTTTGACACTTTTAGTCCCTGAATGATCCAAAAGTTTATTTTAGCATACCGAACCCCTCAAAGCCTATTTCTGAGCTATTTAAAGGATATTTATGGTATGTTTAACTTATGGACATGTTCCGGAATGTCTGTTACAGTTCAAATTGGCATACTTTCGCAGTTTGTCAAATTTAGTCCCTATAGGTGAATTAACTTGTTTTTGCCATACCAAAGCCTTCAAAACTTATCTCTAAGTCATGTAAAGGTTATTTAAGGTATGTTGAGTATATGTTGATATTCCGATTTGTCGCATTAAACTGAGTACGTTTACGCACCAGTTTGCGTATAATTCTCCAGAAAGCGATGTCGAGTTTAAAATTGAACAAAAGTCAAAACATGAAAAATGTAAAACACAACCAAACAAACATTGGGATCAAATAACATTGTTTTATTGATAACTGAACTGTTCACAATGATTTCAAGCACAAATGTTACAGTAGACCTCCAAGGCTCATCACAACCAAGTGCACATCCGGGACAAAAACACAACCAAAGCCTAGAAAACGCCAAACCAAAATTTTGTGCCCACATAAACGCGAAAACATCGATAACATGGTAAATAAACATTGTAAGACCCCCAAAGCTGAACATAGCTGGGTCCACACAATAACCTGTAACTCGATCATTTCGTATTCATGACCCAACCTGCGCACATAAACGACAGAATAAACGTTGTAACTAACACAACACAACCTGTCAGCGCCATCATTCATTCGTGATACCTAATCAAAGTAATTACACATGCACATATTATGATGATAGCAAAATTCACATACAAACAAAACACCAAGGGCGAATATTAACATAAAAGATGCTATGCATAGCTAAATGTTCACAGGTAAACACAAGTAACTTGTGCCCAAAAATAAAGTTGAAATTGTTCATAAGATCGTCAGTCGGTTACAAGGCCATCCAAGGCAATACATGGCACGCAGGCCAGAATTCTTCATTCTGGATGACTAGTACCAGCGCCTCCAGCCGCGCGATCCTCATCTCCAAGAGCTTTCTTCAATAGGGCAACGCCATCAGGTTTCCGAGACAATTTCTGGGCAGCTTTAACAACAGCAAACTCCAAAGAAGCAAACTCTTGCCGTTTCGTGGCATAAGCAGCACCACAATCCTCTTTGTAGAACTCGAAATGATAGTCTTTCTCATTGTTAACAGCTGCAGCTCTACCTTCACTATAACCATTCTTCCGACCGCTATTGTATCCCGCTTGACCCAACTCAAACATATAGTTGGCAAGCTCAGGAGAGTTCACTATACGATCAGCAATCTGTGAGAGACACACAACAAAATAAGAATAGTAATCAACACAAACAGGAAGCAAGTATAAAACAAAGTAAGTTACCAAGGGCACCGCGCGCGACAACAACCATTTGCAATCAGCAGAAATTTCCTCAGCAAGGAGCTCAGCAGCTTTACATTCCACAACCTTCTTTTCACCAAATTCCTCCAACCTAGCTATACGTTGAACATACTCTGCTTCCTTTTTCTCAGAAGCAGTGCGCGCTTGCTCAGCTTCCTCGCTAATCTTCTTCTTTTCACCAGATAGTCGGACAATAGCATCGCGTTGAGATTGCTTTTCCGCATTAGTACGTTCGCAAGCACTCTCCCAATCTTTTTGCTTTTGGAGATTAACCTGCTTCTCCTGCGCAAGTTTCTACTCAGCATCTGCAACCCTCCACATTAAACCCTTCTTTTTAGCGTTAAACTTTTCTCTCTTCTCAGCAAACGCCCTCTTCTCATTCTCAAACTCCAGTGTCTCCTCCCCCATCAGTCTCCACTCACGAACAATCTCTTGAGAGGTGGCAAAATAGTTAACCCCAACACGAACATGATCATCTAGCAGGTCAAATCGGGGACGTTTTTTCTGAAATAGCCTCTCAGTAGGGGGGAGAGATAAAGAGAAGAAATCGTGACAGTTATCAAGATCATTCATCCGAGAACCCTGGGTCAGATTCCAGCGAGGAGCATGTGGCAAATTGTCACACGCAGGATTATGGGTATCCTAGGACCCAGCTTGAACGTGTTCAAATTCTTGACCATGAGGATTCCCAGAGGTGCCACCACCACCGGGGGCCGGATGACGTCTGGTATAAATGTCTGACGATGCGTAGCCTCACTAGACTTCGCTTCCGTTTCAATACCTTTACCTCGGGCACAACCAGCATCGTCACCGGCACCACCAGCATCACCACCACCACCCTCCCCTACCTGCTCTACTTCCACAGGAACCTGTTTCTCCTTCTCAACCTGAGCTTTAGGAGGAGTGGACAAACCGAAAGTCCTCGAAGGTGGAGAAGAGGGAGGAGTAATCTGAGAAATGTCAAACTTACGAGCAACCTTCACTGGCTTCACACCTGCTGCAATACAGACAAAACAATCAGAAAGAAGGCAAAGAAAAGAAAACCCAAGCAAACAAATGAAAAATTTTATACCTCCAGAACCAGAAGCCTCAAATTTTTTTTTTCTAACAAGTTCCCATGAGTCGCAGTAAAAACCCCAAGATCAATCTCAGACTCAGAAGGGGCCGGGGGAGCTTCCTTCTAGAGCCTGGTCTTTTTAGATGCAAGCATAGCAGCAGCCTGCTCGTCAAGCTTCCTTTTCTTCTCTTCAAGAGCCTTCTTCCTCATCATCTCCGTCAAAGTAGCGCGGTCATCAGGATCGGACCCATGATGTTTCTCTCCGCCCCCTAAACCAGACAATGTATCAGAAACGACAACGTAATCTAAGACAGGAAGGGTAGAGGGTCGCTTACGAGGAGTCTCAATCGTTTTTCCCTCAGCCTTCTTCTCCTTCCCCTCTGGCTTGCCAGCCTTTGTCTTTTTCCTCGTTTCCAATTGATCAGTAGTCTCAACTGGAACTTCAACATCATCATCAACGGGCTCATTAACGGGCTCATTAACAGCCCCTTGCGCCAGACCTGCACGCGCTTAACGAGAAGTTAGAACTTCAAGAGATCCGTCAGAACTTCCAGTCGAGAGAACAACAACTTCCTCTCGGGTGGGATCAATAGCGTCATCTTCATCATCTTCACCTAAAACAACGTTAGCTTAAGTAGCAAGACTCTCGTTCGTAGGATGCAAAAAACGGTGGCGAATCTGATCCAACCATGTTGGTTTCCCATCCTCCTGAATCGCCTCAACCATGGCACCCGCAGCCTTCGGGTCTAAAACATTCAACAAGCTGTACCCAACTGCGAAAAACAAAGAGATGAGGAAAGACACACAAAAAAAAAAACACAACAACAAATGACACATTACGTACGTTTGCCTTGGTAACCATAAACGGGAACACCCAGAGGGTTCTTCGGGAACCACCGCAAACTCATACCAGCGCTAACCAAAGCCATTTCCTCCACCTGAGAAATAGCAGTGGCTTTGTGCGTCACCTTCTTGTACCACTCCTGCTTCGCAAAATCCACCAAGACGTCTATCTTCGGAATCCCTTCACTCACTGACCGATAGTGCATATCCACAGGGATAACACCACGGCGAATGTAGAAAAACTTTTGTTTCCAATCATGCAAGCTTTTCAAAGGAGTGGAACAACAGGGGATAACACCACCCGTCCTGGAGTTAAAAGAATAGAAACCACTGGTGTAAGTCACAGTGTAGAAAACGTTGAACATTTCAAAAGTTGGCTCAACACGGTTAGCTCTACAAATAAACTCAAAATGAGTAACACGGGGAAGCCCAATAGCGTTGATTTGGGAGATATGCAGCCCATAATTTCTCAACACCTCAGCGGTATACTTGGTCATCGGGAGTCTGAAGTTACCCTCCCGGAAAAAAGCGGCATACAATGTGATATAACCGGGAGGTGCATCCATGGCGGTAGAACCAGGAGTTGGAAACTGGGCACCCCAATCTGGAAGGAAACCCATCTCTCTAACCAAGTTATGAAACTCTTCCTCTTTCCACCCTATCGTGGCTTGGTCAGGACCTGGAGGATTCTTGCCTTTGTTCCTTTTCTTCTTCTTCTTCAATGAAGGATTCGCTCCAGACATATTGAACGAAAATCAGAAAGATAATATGAAGGTACTCAAGAAAAAGAGGAAGCAAGATAAAGGATTAGGAGAGAAAACATGAGTTCAAATTTTGAAAAGTGAAGGAAGTCAAGGAAACCGCCTCATATTTATACCCATCGCATTTAATGCGAGGGGTAGTGGGCCGTCAGAAATTCAGAAGGTCATCCAATGAGGAAGAGGCACGTCAGCAGAGAGAGAGAAACCATCACCTCTTTTTTCGGAAGCGTGGGCGGCACACACCTGACAACGTGCAAAAAAGTAACTGACACCACTGAAAAAGCACCTGTTCACCTCCGATAAGACAGGGACATCAGACAGTCACATCAGTTGTCTTTATCCCAAGCCAGGAAACTTCTTTCAGAAGAAAACCAACACGCCATGCGCCATGCGTCCAGTTGGCTCAACCTTGCAAAGCTTGCCAGCACGCCATGCGCCATGCGTCCAGTTGGTGCATCTTTGCAAAGTTACCAACGAACCACGCGCCATGCGTCGAGTTGGCTCAACTTTGCAAAGTTACCAATAAGCCATACGCCATGCGTCCAGTTGGTTCAACCTTGCAAAGGCTGCCAGCACGCCATGCGCCATACGTCCAGTCGGCTCAACTTTGCAAAGTTACCAACAAGCCATGCGCCGCGCATCCAGTTAGCTCAATTTTGCAAAGTTACCAACATGACACGCGCAAGGATAGCATCATGATGAACCGCGCAAGATAAGCACGAACATCAGACAAAAACCACTTACTTAAAAGTCCAGAATCCCTCCTAGACGACCAACTCAACTAGAAGATACACTAGACTGGGGGGACTTGAAGAGGTATGGTCCCAAATCCTTGCCTACATGGCAATGACCACATCACTTTTTCATCCTACATGGCACACACATCAGCAAGCAGATCCAGAAGCTTCTGGAAAACGGCAAGGTGGCACCAAAGATGCTCTCTCCGACCAAAAGGACAAAACGTGTCACCATTCATCAAGCGCCATGTGGGCCTGTAAAAAATCAAGGAGCAGACCGACATCAGCAGTACGACATTCCCAGCATGAGCGAATACAGGCGCGCCACGTGTACCACTACCCTGACCACAGCAGAGGGGACCAAGAGGATATTCCCCTTGGTCGGACAGCTGGCGCCCTATAGCAGCTGGCAACGACTGCTCCTTCCTTTTCCACCATCCTGCTATAAATAGGACCCTTCATCATTCAGGTTGAACCATCTTACTCTCTATACTCTCAATCTATACACACACTGTTTATCTCCCTCAGAACAATACTTATTCTCACGTCGGAGCCTGGTTAAGAGGGAAACCCCCATATTCCCCTCTTAACGAGACTAACGGTGTTGCTGTTTTGCAGGATCTTAGTCATTTTGTGAGCAGAGAAGGAGATTGAACCTACGTAAGAGATAATCCCATAGTTTAACCTCGGTGTTAACTTGTGTTTCATCATAACCAAAATACTACGTGAACACGACACAATATTTAGTGGTTCCAACACAACACTTTATAAATAAATATTTGGTCGTGTTCCAGGTGAATCATTCAACCAGTCAATCTAATATGATCGACACCTCTGGTTTGTAACACTAGTGTTATGTCATATACCTTAAAAGTATGCTTGTGGATATGTTAACATGTGTTTTTATAAACATATTCAGCCTTAGCTATGCGGTAAAATAAAACGCATTGTACAAATAAACATTTAGGATACAATTTTCTTTTATATAATTACTTCGCTCAAATGATAACTAGTTACACGTGTGGTGGAAAATTCTTATACATTTACACATATTTTTCAATGGTGTATGGTTTTGACTTTTAATTAATGGAATGAGATTGACTTGTACGAATATATATGAACCGTCACATCTCAATATCTCATCACCATATATATACCAAGTATCTTAGGAATAAGATTGCATCCAACATTATTCATCTTATCAATAGGAATAGTATATTTGCTTTTAAAGATATATATTCTCAACCATCTATTTTTGTGATGATACCTTGAATCATAGATGAATGGGAATATGAAGTGTGGCTATCATTCATAAGAGAGGGAAAAAACTCGGGAATAAGCATATGATGTGTACTATTCGAGCCTAATGATATTCAACCTACGACGTATACTTATACTTTAAAAGTTCTACTTTGGTTGAACTCCAAAATTGTGAATTGGGTTTTTAGGTCCTCTCATCATTTATACAAGTCAATCACTAATCTCCCACCATAATTTATACATAGCTTAAGGGGGTCAGAGCACAAACCGATTTTGGGAATCGGGTAGGGTACCCGATCGAGAACACTGTCGTCGATCCCTCGGGTACCCCAAATCAGGTAGTGGATTGGAGTTGTAGTTACCGATTGAAAAAGGTTTGTGTGGGTAGAAGAGAGATAGAGAGGTAGTGTAAAAGGGCGGGTTCCATGATTTAAGCTAGCGATGCCCACCTATTAATGCGTTTTGGGGTAGTTTTGGATAAAAGTGAGTTGTCAATGCATGGTTGATTGAATTTCGGGTACATGCGAATTGTGCTCTGACCCCATTTATATGATAAAGTGTGTATGGTATGTGTATATATAAAAAATTACGAATGTGTGTGTATATATATATATTATAAATAATTTATTATTTTTTATTTAAAGGTATAAAAGGAATAAAAAAATAAGTATTAATATATAAATGTGTGTGTATATACGTTTATATATATAGAGGCCAGTTAACGTACAAGACCACCTTGTCGTGCGAAGCGTACATGAGCATCTCAACCGCACATCTGACCTACCATAGGCCTTCAATTGAACACAGTGGCACAATAGTAATTAACTTGACATAATTACACACATTATTGCATAATTACGCATGTTAAACCCTAATTACGCATATTATTTGCATGATTACGCATGTTATAATGCATAATTATGCACGTTATAAAAAAATCAAAACCCGCATGCCACCAAACATGAAAATTACGCATGTTATACTCAATATTACGCATGAGTTGTTTCAAAACACTAATTACGCATGTTTTAAACCCGCATGCCACCAAACATGAAAATTACGCATGTTATACTCAATATTACGCATGAGTTGTTTCAAAACACTAATTACGCATGTTTTATACATAATCACGCGCGTTATAAAAAATAAGGAATGACACGCGTCTTAATCTGCTGCTCACGTATCTTCACACAATAAGGTACCATTGTATTCTACACTTTCTCCATGTATATATATATATATGTGTGTGTGTGTGTGTGTATTATATTTATTATTATTTTATTTAAAGATAAAAAATAAAATATAAAAAATTAAAAACAAAAGAATAAGTGAGTAAATTGCCAAAATCGTCCCTAAGTTAATGATACATTTTAACCGAGTTAGTCATCTGAATGAAAACGACAATAAAGTTTAGACCTAAGAGACCCAGTTGAAAAAAAAAAACTTCTTATTTTGAATGTAACAAACAAAAATGTCCAAACCTAAAAAAACTTCTTATCTTGAATGTAACAAACAAAAGTGTCCAAACCTACGGTACAAATGTACAATTGACATTTTGCTCTACAGATAAAAATAAAAGAAGTAACATCACACAACCTTACCACATGAAGTTATATGAATATGTGGTTATATGAATTTTGACAATTTTGCTCTATAGGACAATTTTGACATTAGTATCTAGTAATACCAAGCCCTCCTACATGAAGTTATATGAATATATGTGGTATGTGTATGTATATGTACCTTTTGAGCCCATGGACTCTCAACCTACAACGTATACTTCCAAAGTTGTACTACTTTGGATGGGGTTAAAACTTATTAGGTTGTCAAATGACTTAAACAAGTCAATTAGTCATCTCCCATCATAATTTACACATAGCATTAGTAGTAGTATAGTATATGTATACCCTCCATTACACAATTACACATAGCATTAGTAGTAGTATATGTATATGTATATCCTCCATATGTATGTATATGTATATGTGGTGAGGTCCGTGTGAAGATGGGCCGATGGGGGGTGGGGAGGGGGACATGGGGCAGCTTTTGAAAAAGAGAATGCAATGGGGAAGTCAGTCGGGTAGTACGTGTATCTAGTATTATGTACAAACGGGGCAGACATCACCACACCCCACCCTTTTCTCAGCTTTTGTTTCCTGCCTGCCTCCATGACGTTTTGTTCCCCGTTGACTGCCCTTTCCTTAATTAACATTTATTTTATTTTTTTATTCATTCTTTTTTTCAAACAAATCATCAGCATGGGACTTGATTCGGTTTCAGCCTTAGTGTTTAGTTGATGGTGTGTTGTGGTGTGTTTTGTTTCATAAATAAAAATATAAAAGTAAGTTTGTAGTAGTAGTCAAACTGTCTTCTTGTTTTTATTTTTGTTTTTTTGTTAGGCACAATTCTTTGGCCGGCGGTGGTCAAAAGTTTTCTTCTTTTATCTTTTAGTTTAAACTTGTGTATTTGGCTGCTCTTGTCACGGGTTAAAAGTTAAACACACCATGCTCTCTTCTCACCACACCTTTTAATTACCTTTACTATTATTTATTATCATTGTTCATTATTATTTTTTTACTATATTTTTAAATTTTAACTACGAATAACTGCTTTTAAAACATATATAAAATGATAAGACCAGGGCCCGGAGGTGTAGCCTAACGCCACCCCGTCACATCACCATTTTTGGCGCCTTATAACCCCCCCCCCACCCTCACCCCCTTCTTGTTAACAAGGGGGCGCTACCCCATGTCCACCAGCATGCTAAAGCCTTTTAAAGGGAAAAGAAGGTGGGACTCATTATTTTCAACCAATAAAATCTCCTCTTTATTATTATTATTATTATTTTTTTGTATATTGTTTAATTGAGGCTTTAAAGAGGCTTTAAACTATTGCATGCAAGTTAAAGGAAGTGGCTTTAAAGCCCTCTATGTGACGTGACGTTGACATGACGCCGAGGTGGCGTGACAAAGCCCCTAGGGGCTTTATACCATACCCTGTAGTCTAAGAAATTATCTGAACGTAAAACTATGGTAAATGCTCACAGCCCATAGTCATTATTTTTTATTTCACATCAAAATCTGAAGTTAAATACTATTTACTTACATGATAACAAATCCCATCTACCTGTTTCATGTATACAACATTTTGTGCAGCTTCTACTCAAAACAATTTTCCATATCTACATGCGCATTTTAGTCTTTTTATTGTCTAAACATAGGTGCCGTTGATAACCCGCCATCCGTTTGATAACTCTGATAACCGGTTGGCAGTCGTGCTGGTATGTATGACCACCGCAAAGGCGGTGGTTGGATAGTGTAGCCATTTGGCGGCATGGCCAACAACGGCGGTTGGTTACTGTAATGTATTGTTTACCGTGCAACCTGGATTTAGCAATTGCTTGCCGGTATTATCTGCCTTTACGATTGGGTATGTGGGTGATAATGCTAAAATTTGAGCTGATGGCATACCATCGTAATAAGGCCACCCATTGTGGTTTAACTAAAAGTGCATAACGCCCTACCACGTCACTGCCATGTAGGCAATGTGCTTTAACTATCACGTTGTGGTTTCACTAACCATTCTTATTAAAAAAATATTTATGTCAAATAAATAAAAACTAAATTACACTCATAGTAAATTAAGGAAGTAATCGTGTCAAATGAAACAAACTAGTTTGTAACATGAACACGACAATGAACCATAATCCCAACCTTATTTAGGACTTTTCCTAACATTAATTGTGTGCCCAACTAAAACTATTATTATTTTATTAATCAGATGGTATTATGGGTTATTTTGAAATAATTGGAATTTGATAATCATCATATGTAACAAAATGCAATGTGATGCAGGTTATAGTGTTTGGATTGCTTCGACTGCATCAAAAATCAATAATCAGTTGCACGAATGCTTGGGGATGTTTATCATTTAAGGACTTTAGAGGTAAAACAACAAATGATTTTGAGTAAACAAGTTTGAAACAGTTATCTAATCATTTAGAGTAAACACGTTTGAAACATATATTTACCCCTCATTTATCCAAACACTCAACACTGAATATCTGTTGTGATAAAACGAAATGGTCAGATAAGCAGTTTTAATAAGCAATCTCAAACTACTATCGAGCCGGGGGTCTCACTGGAAGCAGCCTCTCTATTCCTACGGGGTAGAGGTAAGGCTGTCTACATCTTACCCTCCTCATACCCTACCTTTGCTTTGCTATTGGTGGGATTTACTGAGTATGATGATGATGATGATATTAAACCTCCACATATTAAAAAGTCCGAGTGGTTAGGATCAAATGCTGATGATAATATATAAAATCATAGAAAAATGATAATCACATATGACCAAATACCAGATCTTAAATACCACCAATTTCTTTCTATACTTATTTAACACAACTAATAGTGTTTTTGCATTTGCTGATTATAGCGTATTCATCAAGTTGACCCCGTAAATAATTTGATATCCTGAAACTATTTTATCCAACGAATTTCCAGCAGACTGTTGCTGACCATATATAATTAGAAGAAAATTTAACCTCAAAACATAAAAATCACAACATAAACTCAAAAATACAGCGGATGAGATAAACAAGCAAAACCAATTTTACCCCTGAATGCTTCCCATTTCTGTTAAGACGGTTACTCTATGTTGTCAAAAAAACTGATAATCCCTCTTAGTGTTCATTATGCAGGTTGTATTTATAACATGATTAATAAAGCAACAGAATCGCTGATTAACTTTATATTCGACAGTAGTATTCATATGACAACATTTTGACGTTTTTACACCCAATGTAACCTAAGGGCTTAAGGCTTTAAGCTAGTTGAATTCCTAATATTTCAGATTATTCATGAACAGACACATCAACTTTTAGGGCAGTTACCAAAAGATATAAAAAAATCAACTAGAAGTGGCAAATGTTAACTTATTTTCCTATAAATGGGTTGCTTCGGGTTATATTTCACATCTAAAGGTCAATGAGTAAAAGTTAGAACGCGTCAAAAGTGTATTTAAATGCTTGCAACCTCTTAAAGTGTTTTATACAACACAACCCCAAACATTTTAACCAGTTATACATCATCAGTTCTGACCTCCCGACCCACCCATTTTGCCAACTCTACAACACAGCACATACATAAATTTGGCTATGCTAAGTTATATAATACACACATGTATGCATAAGAATAATTATTAAGTAAAGAAAGAGTCAGTTTCGTATCCCATTGTCGTCGGTATAGGACTATAGGTTTAATATATTTTAAACAAATATATATATACACACACACACACTTAATTTAATATATATAGTTTTCTAAAAAGATTTGCCCCCCCCCCCCCCTCTTAGAGATTGGGTCCTGAGCGGTCGTCCACCCCACCCTCCCTCCGGGCTGGCCCTGATTGTGTGCATCTTTTCATCAGGATTTGGGTTCACTCTCCTAATGCAGTTCATGGCGTGAAAAAAATCAATGATAGACAATCATATGACAGAATGGCGAATCTAACGATTTGGGTTCACTCTCCTAATGCAAGGTTATAAGATAGAAAACTGTCGTTCCAAAACCAGAAAACGTTGATGGTATTATCATAAATACAAATATAAGGGTATCTCAATAATACAGTTTATTAGACATGACTATGAAGTTGAACCAACATACATAGCGACATACCAGCCTCAGCATTTCTTCCAGATTCATGTGTATTGTTGTCGATTACATCATGTGGTGCATCTGGAAGAACTTTCCAGAACTCACCATTTCGCCTATTATTCAGCAGTATATCATTTGCAAGATAAACAAAAGCTAGCCGTTGATCACGTGGCTTATGAAATTGCCTAGCCGATGTTTCAACAACTTGTTCATATGAAAACAAAACACCAGTGTGACATAGCTATACCTTATTAAGGACAGCAGCATAATTTGATTCCTTCAGGAATGTCCAATAAAAACAAAGAATTTAGCTAAAGGAGCTTTGTGGAATATAAGTAAGTAGCCACTAGCATCATTCACTGTTAAAAGAATACAAGATAACATACAATTTATCTTTCTTTTAGGTCTTGATTAGTTCCACACAATTAATCAACATCTACCTCAGTTGCTAAAAAACTAAGACAATTAAAACAAATATAATTGCAGTAATACATGTAAGTACGCTCATTGTTTCTAACAGCAATAAAGTCCAACACTACAAATTCAATAGATAATCACAGAAATTGGATAGATAAAGCTATTAAACATAAGCAAATACCGAACGGTACAACGAACGCACTAACCTATCTCGTCAAAACTATCAAAATATAAAGATACCGAGACGAATTGTGAAATTCTTTGCTTCAATTGTCAAGTAGATCATGGTAATGTCCTAACCGAAGATTGACAGCAGGGAATGCAACTGTATTAGTGAAGCCGTGAAGGATCGCCGAAGGGAATGACCAAAAACCGTGCCAGAAAGCTTAACCGTTTTTGAGGTAAAAATAAATTGCAAAGGAGTTGAAACTTCAAGCATTGGGTGGGACATGTATACCTGATACTCGACAACTATCGGGTCGGGTATGGGTGGAGATACAGTTTATTTGGCTAGGAAGGCTAGGAAGTGAACTTGACCGTCCATTTAGTTAATCAAGGGCTAAGATTAAATCAGGGAAATTGAAGGAAAGAAAAGAGGCGTGTGAGTTTGTTTAGGGGCATTCTAGTCAATCCAAGCCAATAGTTTCTCTCTCCTCCAATTTCCTCCCCCCCCCCATTTTTAAACGTTAATAACTCTTTCATACGACATTATTTTTTATAAAAATTGCACCAAAAAAACGAGCGTTTTTTTCTCTTTAAAACGAGTATACTATTGCAAAAAAAAAAATTTTAAACCCAGTTGCGTAAAACGCAATAGAAAAACCCCCAGTTACGTAAAACGCAATGAAAAAAAAACCTAAAAATGACATTTTTCTAAAACGCAATGCACAAAAAACACAAAAAAATGACTTATTTGTAAAACGCAATGGCTAGAAAACACAAAGAAATGTCTTATTTCTAAAACGCAATAGCCTAAAAACTCAAAAGAAAATGTACTTTCTAAAACGCAATGGACTAAAAACACATAAAAATATGTTTTACCTAAAACGCAATGCATCAAAAACACATATAAATGTCTTATTTCTAAAATGCAATGGCCAGAAAACACTTAAAATGTCTGTTTTCTAAAACGCAATGGACTGAAAACACATAAAAAAGTGTTTTACTTAAAACACAATGCACAAAAAACACAAAAAAATGTCTTATTTGTAAAACGCAATGGCTAGAAAACACTTAAAAATGACTCATTCTAAAACGCAATTGCCTAAAAAACAAAAGAAAAGTGTTTTATGTAAAATGCAATGGACTGAAAACACCTAAAAAAGTGTTTTACCTAAAACACAATGCACCAAAAACACTTCAAGAATGTGTTTTTCTAAAACGCAATGGCCAATGCAGAACTGTTCTGTGAATTTTCTGTGCTGTGAACTGTCTGAACCAATGCAGTTTCCAAAGGCAGTTTACAGAAAATTATAACATCTGATTAAACTCGTCCCTTGGACCCCGCCAGGGGCTGACGCCCCTGGGACCCCGCTACCAGGGGCGCTGCCCCCGGACCCCGCCAAGATCGTAAAACGCAATGACTAAATCAAAAACCCAGATCGTAAAAATGAAATTAAAGATTTTCTTACATGGATCGAAGTGATTTCTTCAACAATTGACGAAGTTTGAATGATAGAAACACTTATTAGCGCTCGAATCGAACGAATCGAGTGATTATCTTCAAAATCACCGGAAAAAACGAGATTTTTTATGAAATTAAACTGGGTTTTCTTCAAAAAAGCTGAAGAACACGTTGATCGGGTGTTTGAATCATTGATTTGTGATGAAAACCGCACTATAATGTAGTGATTATTGAGATAGAAAATGAAGAAATGGTTGAAGATGGTGGGTTTTGAAGTTACTGGGTTTTGAAAAGGAAGAAGAAAGGGTTGGATTGACTAAAGTACCCTTTTTCTTTATTTTAAATGTTGCCACATGTCCTAATCCTATTGCTTTCTACACTTCTAGCCAAAATAAACTTCCTATTTGATCTTTTCCCTGGATATGAAATAAAAATATTTTATGGGTATGAGATTATGATATCTGATCCAATTAACCAAAACTATATACTTGTTTACCCGAAATATATATTCAAAAACTTTTAAGTATTTATCATTGTTAGTAGTATTTCATTTTTGTAGCTTTATTATTTAAATAATAATATTTTCATTTAAAATATATATTTTGATGACATTAGTTATGCTATGAAATATAAAATTATTTTTTGAAATTAATATTATAATATATAAAGATTTTTAAATATATCAAATATTATTATGGTGATGATGATATGTATATTATTTATCATAATTTACTATATTATATAGATTTTTAAAACATAATATTATAAAGGAAAGTAAAAATATACGTACATAAAAATCCTCGTGGTTATACCCGATATTCGTGAGTATGCCCGATACCTGACGGGTAATGAGCCAGGTATGAGACATGATTTTACAACCGGGTATGAGTATGAGTTTAACCATACCCGACCCATCGCCATCCCTTACCTAGTCATTGTACCATTGTTTTGTTAGTTTAGGTTGGAATAATGATAAAGGAGGAGGCATCGTGATGGCTAACTACCCTAACATGAGAACTAGTCTAGTGGGTGACGGGACTTGTTTGATCTATAAACCCGATATTTGTTGCACATACAAACGCTGCGACATAAGTGTCATACCATACAATGGTTTCAGTTCCACACAACCACTAACACTCCACCGTTGCTGCCACTATCAGCACTCAGCCTCCGTGGTGAGATTTAACAAACATTGAAGCCACTTCCCTCAAACTTATCCAATTTTCCAAACATTGAAGTTATGTCACGACGAAATTTAACAACTATGATCATCGAAACACTACCTTATTTGTTGGATCAGAATGATAAAAAAAATAATAATAATTGGATTGTGTTCATGACACTTTAGTATATCTACTTTCACCAATTTGAGTGTCTACACTTGGTAAAACATTTAGTGGAAAGGCCCAAGTTGACCCATACATACTCAACTTTTTTAAAAGATGACATGTTAAAATAAGTATAATGAGACCAACAATATATATGATATATCTATATATATTGTCTAACTTTTACAAACGCTAACATATTTTAAAAGTATAAATTAAAACTCTCTTTATCCCTTTAAGCCATAACATTCCTTGGATCTAAGGCTTAGATTAGCTTATACAGTTTTGCACTTCAAATTTCTTACAACTCGTTTTAAAGCTTAACATAAGTCCTTATGTGTAAAATGATACAAACATCATCGATAACTCTAACAACATAATCAATCGAACTAAAACGTCTTTCCACTAATAAGACACATCTCCACCCTACATCAATAAACATGCTACAAGTTTAAATTTAGTGGTTATAAGATGCAACAAGTTGTATTTCAAATCCATCATTTAAAGTCACCCTCATAAAAGAGTGAATGCTCATACATCTTTTTCTTTTGTCACAGAATATATCGTTATATAAAAGTTGTTTGCAATTATATAATATAGTTGGCCCGAGCATGACTTGTGTGCAAAGTTCGTTACATAAGTTGTTTGCTAACAAAAGTAAATTAAGGAAGATAATATACACTAACTTGGAAGAATCTAAGCTAGGAAAAAGGGTTTGTGAAATGTGAATTTGATTTCTTCATTTCTAAGTTGATCTTGAAAACATACACCTCTCTTATACAATATGTTACACAAGTAAACTAATCATCATAAGTTGTTCCAATAATTTCATAAGAAAACCAATCATCAAAAGTTCAAAACTACATAATATAGTTGATATTCTTAACATTTTGCTTCACCATCTCTCCCTTTCGTTATCCCGTGTTTGGTTATGTCATTGGAATTTTAGGTGGAGTGGCATCCATGGATGTGTTCGTGTCATTTACTATCACTAATAAAATTAATCTAAGAGCATGAGTAGGGGGTCAGCGCCCGCCCCAGCAGAGCGGTGTTTGGCACCCCCTATGGTCGATGTGACCATGGGCGCAAAACCACTACACACATAACTATGGATTCATAAAAAGATAAGAGATATAGAGAGAGATATTCATTATAAAGTAAGTAGATGATTGCACAAAAAAAGAACCACATAACTCAAATGCATGCAACTGCATACGTTTGTTTGGTCCCATGATAACAAGGTAATCTTAACTCTCGGACATTACTTTGATCCTTAACTCTTTACATGTTTCTTGAATCTTGATTCATCATTAATTATCTTTTCTTGCTTAGCTGAGCTGCATTCCCATCAAACAGCTCCTCAATACAATTCTCTATATCTTCTGGTTGATACTTAATATACTTTTCCGTTTGCCTCCCTGGAGTAAACACCTGACTGAACCTCCCCATAAACGACCTATACGCCGGTATAACTATCGCTGATATCGACACCCTCAATTCCGACTGAAGCTGCTCATCACTCACCACCCAAGTGGTTTGTGATTTGTGAATCTCATCAAACATTGAATTAAAGCTCTTGAACCTCTCTTTCAACACCGGCTTCATCACTTTCCCATTCACACTCAACCCTTCATGACTCAAACACTGCAACAACTTCGTCCACGTCTCTCGCTTGTAATTCGTGTGGTAGTTCCTTAGATCCGAGGACCGTTTCCTGACCCATGGATCGCCCATCAAGGTTCTCATTTCTCCTGTCCCCTTTGTTTTCTGCAAAATGTATCGCCCATTATTCATCATGAAAATCAAGCTCAATGATGGATCTTTATACAACTTTGATTTTGCTTCCAGGTTTGCATCTAACAGATCCATGATCTTTGCGATCTGGGATTGGAAAGGCGATCCATTCCCGCCTTGGTGGTTCTGTGGTTGGTGCTCTTGTGAACTTTGTAAATCAGTGACTGATTCAACTCGGTCTATCCGTTTATGCTCTTTAAACACTTGCTCCAACGTGTCGCTGTACTCGCACGCGTATTTTAGATAATTCATAGTGTAACGAGTTAACGGATGCACCGCTCCTCCTGGAACCGGTGTTTTCGCCACATCAGATTTAACCGAGAGTTCAAGTTCAATAAAAATGTTGTAAATAGACTCCCCAAGCATTGTGCATATCAACGACGTTGCGGATTTGAGTTGTGGCAGCCATTCGTCCGAAAGTAACTGCTCCACAAGCGGAACGTTATCTCTAACAGCTTCATAAACGTCTAGAAACTTAAACAGTTTCTCAGCGGATCGTTTCGTCATCATAACTGCCTCTGCAAAACTGAGAAAGTAAGAGAGAACAATTTGAGTTAGATTTCCGAATAAGTTATCCGACATCGCCATGTGGCCAGAAAACACAGCTTCCGCGAGCCTTCGCTCGCTAGGTAAAAGCGAGGAGCAAAAGTATTTGAACATCTTCATCCACGACGAAACCTCTTTCTCTATCGGCTCCCACTGCATCTTCTGCGCTTCATCGATCGAAAACTTCTCAAACCGAAAATTCTTCAAATTCTGTTCTGTTGCGTTTCTTCTAACGAAGAAATACAATTCACTACATTCTGTTACATGACCTCCTGTTATCAATCCATTAGCTAGTTTTTTTAGAACTAACATCATCTCATCTGAATAACCTAGAAATTCATCTTTCTCATGCTCAGCATCAGATTGATCCGGTAATTCTGGCTCAACCGCTTCTTGAACATTGCTTGCGGAAGACTTTAACTCTTTCTTTTTTGCTTCATCTTTATCTTGATCTCGATCGTATGACGTTTGGTAATCGTCGAGAATCGATTTAAATTCAGCCTCCAGTATACACAACGCACGTTCCTGAACACTGCTTATCCTATCGATTACGACAGCGTAATTTTCTTCATAATGAAATCTAGACATAGATTTTATCAGCTTCGCATTTCGATCAACAAACTCTAGAAAACATGCAGATTCGTTTTCGTCGAGCTGGATCCATCTCTTCGAACCGGATTCGTATTCAACGACCTTAACATCGAACAGATCAACGAAAATTTGAACGGATTCGACTATTTCAGGTGGCGAAGATGAGTCCGATTTGTCATCGGTACCTAAAAGAGAAATGAATTGATCTATATTTTTCTCGTGGAGTGTGCCGTCTTGTGGAACGACGGAGGGCGTTTGTTCTCCGTCAACTTTTGTGTTGAGATCGTTGGAGGTGTCTGAGGGTGGTGGATTTGTGTCCTCCATTGAGATGGAGAATGAATGGTGGTTGTGATTTGGGAATAAGAAGAAAAATGGCGGGGAGAGGAAGAGAGAGGGGAAGAGGAGAGGAGATGAACAACGTATAATTTTGGAAGTGGAGAAGACGAGCGTAAATGATGGAGGATGGTTAGTCTTACTATTTCCTTTTTTTATGTTTTTCTGTTTTCTTTTTTCCCTGAAATACAGAACGCCGTTTAACGTTTGTTATTTATTATTTACATTCTTTTCAATAAAATTTATTATTTACATAACATATTAACATGATTTTTTTCTTGTGCTTGTATGGATAATCCTATTGTAAACTTTGTAATATTTGAAAGAGTAAACTGCCAAAAATGGTTTCCGAGGTTTGGACCATTTGGTCACTTTTGTTACTTTAGTCCAAAACTCAAATCTTTTAAATCTGGATCCATGTGGTTTCAATTTTATTGTCATTTTCATTCAAAAGCAAAAACTTAGTCAGATTTTTCAGTTAACATCCAACTTTTTTATCTTTTTCTTCTGTTTAATTAAGGGCAAAATGGCCAGATTTTTTTTGACAGTGTGTTTAGCTTTAGCCAACCTAGTACACAATGTGTTTACCTTATGTAACGGTGCTTGATGTTTATGTGCCTTTGTTAGTAAGTTTTTTTTATGTTTTTGTTGGACGCATTTACCTGTACATTTTAAGACACTTGAGTTCTTATGGTCTGCTTCTCAACCTTACATATTTCAACCATTTTATTGAGTTTGACCTTAATCATATATACTTCGTTATATATAGTTATCTAATTAAAGAAGCTCACACAAAAATAAAGCATAAAAGTTATAATATCGGTATTGAGAGTAAGATGGATGGATGGATGGATGGTAATGGTTTAATTAATTAGGGTGGTTTGTGAATGTATGGATGAGCATAAAGTATTGTGTTATTTAATAGTGCTTCCCACGTATTCTCTCCTACCAGCACACCTTCCCATTCTTTATTTTTTCTGCGTTATTCTTTTTAATTTATTCGAATACAACTAATTAACAACCTATGAACATATTTTTGATTTTTTTTTTCTATCAAACGTTTACCTATCAAGTGAATCTAAGGTTTTCAGTTTGAGACCCGAGCCTAACCGGGTTTTAATCCGATCATGTGTTACGCCAGAGAGTTCTGCTCTTATGGTGGCATAACGACTGTTAAATGGCAGCTGACAGTATGGTTTTCCAGGGGAATGCCCAAAAAAGCCAAACTTTAAAGCCAGCGTGGACCCGGTTAAGACAACATAGTCTGGCCAAACTGAGGCAATACGGGCTCTCTGATTTGAAGAGTGTGGTAACCTTATATATGAAGTTCACCGTTTAAAAAAAGTGAATCTAAGGTAGCGGAGTGGAACTCTTGCGCACATCAGGCCCGAACGGGACTTGCTGGAACACCGTTCGATTTGTTGCGGGGTGTTCTACATTTGACAACAAAGCATCTACATATTTAGTTTTAGTTTTTATTAAACTTTTTTTATGAAAAGGCTATGGAAGGATACGGTCTACGGAACTTCAACCCGCCCTTTTAGAGAAGTTTATGAAACTTCATGGGAAAACTAAGATGACATGTTAGACTAGTGGGTATGGGGAGGCTCATCCCCATGAGGATGGGCCGCCACGTAGTCTCCACATCACTATCTCATGGAGGAAGATGGTCCCTGATCAGCCATAACGGTGAACAGGGAAAGGAATGGAGAAGAAGATGCTAAGTAATCAGAAAAAACTCGGTGGGCGCCAATGAAGAAACATCAAGTTAACCCAAAGGTTTAACTTGTGGGATTAGTCTCGTTCACAAAGGTCAATCTTCTTTCTTTCCTCGCCTACTGACTGCTTGATCAGAATTGGCCCTGCAAAACGACACATCATGAAGCTTGTTACAAGGAGGAGAGGTAGAGGGTTCTCCTTATAACCCCCCACCCCCACCCCGGATTAACTTAATAATGAGAGTGTGAGAGAAACGATACTTAAACCTAGAGGTGAAGTTCTCTATTTATAGCTGAGGAGTATGAAAAGGGACATTGGCTGATGGACTTTAGGCTAGACGTCTCCATCAAGGAATATCTTGTTTGTCTCATTTGACACGACGATTAGCGCATGCAGATGATCGAGATGTTGGCTCATGGTGATTGAAGTCACGCGACCCGAGAGCCATCCTTGATGTCGGGTCTTTTATCAGCTAGGGGTGGAGATTGTAGAGCAGTGAATGGCGCAACCTGATTGGTTACACATCACTGTCCTTTTGTACTAATTGTTTCTTGCATGATTGCTCATCATGGTGGTGGCATGATCACAGCCTGGCGTGCCCTGATTGGTTGCATGGTCTGCCATTTGTACGGAGTGTACTATCTCAGCTGGCATCCTCATGCTCGCGCTTACACAGCCTGCGCCGAACGAATAAGAATGGCTAAGTATTGTATTGAATTTAAGCTGGTATGGTCTTCTGCGCGCGCTGTTTGTACGTGATTGCGCATGTAGGCGCAGGATCTGGGACCATACCCTTCAATATGCATTTTAAAATATTTTATACAGTAATAGATTAAATAATGACATCACATATAATAATTGTGTTTCTTCTAACAACGTAAGTGTATGGACTGTAGTTTTGTTGTTCTTTAGGTAAAAAGTTGGCGGTCGATCTAGGTTTGTGTATACATGTGTCACTCTAATGTGTTGTGCCAAATTTGTTGCGCCAAGGTGATTTATCGTGTCAAATTTGTTGCGTCAAAGTGACCCCTCGTGCCAAATCTGTTGTACCAAGTTCGTCTCATGCGCCAAGGTGATATGCCATATTAAAATCTTTGTGCCAGATTGAAATATGGTGCGCCAAGTTAAAATTTGATGTGCCAAATTACACAAGACATACTCTAGTTTATTAACAATGTTAAAAAGTCAATAGGTATTCTGTTAATCATCTAGATCAATATGGTTAATTTGATGTCAATAGGTAGGTATTTTGTTAATCATCTTGATCAATGTGGTTAATTTGATGATTATCCCAAAAAAGCACAGAGGCCAACCAACGAATTGTTATGAACTTTAGCGACAGGAGATGATGAATTTGAGATGAAAAGTGCACGTTATGAAGAGATTATGAATTTGACAATAGTGCTACTCAATTGTGAACCACTCGACATTGATTTGTCAAAACCTTGAATCGAGTTGATCTTAAACGAACTCCAGCATATGTTGTAACTCATTTAATGACTGGACTTTACATATTGAGTTTGAATGGGTTTGTGAGCCTAACTGTCACGGCCCCCGACCCGGTTTGACCCGTTTCAGGAGCCGCGGGACAGGAACCCCGTGGTATTTAATTTAGGCGACAGCGGAAGTCTTTTTAAAACAGGATCTTTCAATAATTTAAACTGCCCATTTCATAACTTAGGGATAAATTCCCGAAATTTACAATAATGTGATTTCTCAGGGAAATCTTTATTTTCAAAACATGTTCACTTATTTATTTACATTGAGCCACTTTTCTAAGCTGGGAGTGCTCCACGGCACTTTTCTTTGCTCATACCAGATCACCTGAAACATGTTTGAAAAAAGTTTTGTCAGCGGGGAAATACTGAGTGAATCATTCAGTTTACTGAAAACGACACATTTGTTATAATCTACAGTATTAAGGGGAATTACAATGTTTCTGATATCAAACCAACTACCCACAGTATTTGTCACTCGACCATCCATTGGCTAGCCCATTTGTCCAATGGTGTCTGTGACTGTGGTCAGATCACCCCTTGGCCACCCGTTTGTCCAAGTGTGACGGGAAACAAGTAATGTATACAAAACCCCACATACCGGCTGTAATTTGGTGATTACATAGACTTAATCCCTGTAATTATAACTTTGAAAATAACTTGGAGTTTTGTAAAACAGTTGACTCACAAACTGTTAGAAAAGAGTTTATAAAAGAGGAATGACTCACATTGCAGATTTACGAGCAGAGTATAAGCTTTACTGATTAGCCTTTTAACCTAATTTAAATAACAATGCACACACAAACGGGATTAGTAACTAATTCAGCAGTTACGTCAATTCACGAGATTAAACCCTCACAACTATTATCAAGTGCGATACTTAACAATTCAATGGATTCACAACGAATGACAGAGCATAGTCCGAATTCGAACAGCACTCAAACATTCAAGTTGAAATCACAATGAATAACAAAGTACAAGCTCAATTTGAGCAGCACTCGGACAATCGTTGGATAGTTATAATCGATCGGATGTTGAATCGTAATAGCGACCGAGTTATTACCCTGATTGCGGCAGCACCTCGTGATCGTGTGTGTGTTTATTGTGGTATTACAGCTATAATTCGACGTACACAGGGACAATTTACGTCGTTTCAATTTCAACAGGTAAGTGCCAATGTCGGCTATTTATAGCAAGTTTTGGGGCTCCCTTACGGACCGTAAGCCTAACCCTTTACGGTCCGTAAGCTAAGCAGTCTAATTATAGGCTGCCTAGGCTCGGGACTAGCCTTGGTGACTCAAGATTTCAGCCAATTAGAACAGAGCGACGTTTGATTTTAGATTATTATCAACTAGGGTTTACCCCCCTCGAGTTTTAGGGGTCCTGATCCTGATTCTGATTGTTCTGAAAATTTTAGGGCTAGTGCAGAATTACTTGGGTGTTTCAATTAGGGTTCTCTTATTGACTAATTATTGTCCTAACTATTGATTTTAGTGGCAGTTGTTACATCCTCCCCACCTTAAGAAAAATCTCGTCCTCAAGATTTACTGAAATAGATGAGGGTACTTTCGCTTCATTTCTGATTCCAGTTCCCAAGTGTATTCTGGTCCTCTCCTGGATTCCCATTTGACTTTTACTAGCACTAGTCGTTTGTGTTTGAGAAAGTTAATCTTCCGATCTTCTATTTGTAAAGGTTTCTCTACGAATTTCAGCTTTTCATTTACCTCTATATCTTGAAGAGGTACTACCAGGGATTCGTTTGATAGACATTTCTTGAGATTGGATACATGAAACACATCATGTACTCCAGCTAATTCTTCTGGTAGTTGTAAACGATAAGCTACTGGTCCTATTCGTTGGATCACTGGGAAGGGTCCAACATATCTTGGACTCAGTTTTCCTTTCTTACCAAATCGTACTACTCCTTTCCAAGGAGAAACTTTCAAAAGTACTTTGTCTCCTACTTGGAATTCTAACGGCTTGCGGCGATTGTCTGCATAGCTCTTCTGACGATCTCTAGCAGTCTTCAGTCTTTCCTTCATTTGAGATATCTTGTCAGTAGTTTCTTGCACAATCTCTGGACCTGATAACTGACTTTCTCCTATCTCTGCCCAACAAACGGGAGTTCTGCACTTGCGTCCATACAGTGCTTCGAATGGAGCAGTTTCAATGCTCGAATGATAACTATTGTTATAGGAGAATTCAATTAATGGTAAATGGCTATCTCAATTACCACCAAAGTCAGTTACACATGCTCGGAGCATGTCTTCCAGGGTTTGTATCGTCCTTTCACTTTGTCCGTCCGTTTGAGGATGATATGCAGTACTCAAATTAAGTCGAGTTCCCATTGCTTCTTGGAAACTTGTCCAGAAACGGGAAGTAAAACGACTATCTCTATCCGATACAATGGAGAGTGGGACTCCATGTAAGGATACTACTTCATCTACATACAACTTGGCTAACCTTTCCATGCTAAAGGTTTCCTTCATTGGTAGAAAATGAGCTGATTTGGTTAATCGATCCACAATTACCCAAATAGCATCATTGCCTTTTCTGGTTTTGGGTAACTTAGTAACAAAATCCATTGTTATGAGTTCCCATTTCCATACAGGCATTTCTAACTGTTGTAGTAGTCCTGAAGGTTTCTGATGTTCGGCTTTAACTTGTGAACAGGTTAGACACTTAGATACGTATTCGGCTATATCCTTTTTCATTCCTATCCACCAAAAATTATTTCTTAAATCCTGGTACATCTTATTATTTCCTGGATGTACAGTATACCTAGATTTATGAGATTCTTCTAAAATCTTTTTTCTTAATTCTCCTTGCTTAGGTACCCAAATTCGTTTCTTGTGGAATCTCCAAATTCCATCTTTTCCTTGTTCTAATTCCTTTAGGTAACCTTTCATTCCTTCGGCATCATCCTTGATTGCCGTTCCGTGAACTTCCTTTATTTGTTCCATTAAATCTAATTGTAGATTTAACCTAAGAGCACGAACTCGCTTTTGCTTTTCATGATACTTACGACTTAAGGCGTCTGCGACTACATTCGCCTTTCCTTCGTGATATTGAATATCACAGTCGTAATCACTTAGGATTTCCATCCACCTTCTTTGCCTCTTATTTAACTCTTTTTGCCCAAATATATACCTTAAACTCTTATGGTCCGTATAGATAGTAAACTTACTTCCATACAGATAATGTCTCCAAATTTTAAGAGCAAAAATTATAGCTCCTAACTCTAGGTCATGAGTCGTGTAATTTTCTTCGTGCTTTTTCAATTGCCTAGAGGCATACGCAATTACCTTTTTGCGTTGCATCAACACACATCCATATCCTAATTTTGAAGCATCACAATATACTTCAAAATCCTCAGTTCCTTCGGGTAAAGCTAAAATTGGAGCATTTGTCAATTTGTGCTTTAGAATCCTAAAAGCTTCCTCTTGTCTAGATCCCCATTCAAACTTAACAGCTTTACAGGTTAGCTTAGTTAAAGGTACAGCTATCCTAGAGAAATCTTTAATAAATCGTCTATAATATCCAGCTAATCCTAGAAAACTTCTAACTTCCATAGCTGTTCGTGGAGCTTTCCAATTCGTGATTGCTTCTATTTTAGCAGGATCTACGTGAATTCCTTCGTGATTCACCATATGACCTAAAAATTGCACTTCTTGTAGCCAGAATTCGCACTTCGAGAATTTGGCATAAAGCTTTTCCTTTCTTAACAATGTTAAGAGTGCATGCAAGTGCTCACAATGTTCCTCCTGACTTTTGGAATAAATGAGTATATCGTCAATGAACACGATTACAAATTTATCCAAGTATGGTTTACAGATTCTATTCATCATGTCCATAAATGCAGCTGGAGCATTTGTTAATCCAAAGGGCATGACTGTAAACTCATAATGACCATACCTAGTTCTGAAAGCGGTTTTAGGTATGTCCTCTTCTTGCACTTTCAGCTGGTGATATCCAGATCTTAAATCTATCTTAGAGAAATACCTAGCTCCTTGCAACTGATCAAAAAGATCATCAATTCTAGGTAATGGGTATCGATTCTTAATTGTAACTTTATTCAATTCCCTATAATCGATACACATTCTCATTGATCCATCTTTCTTTTTCACAAACAACACTGGTGCACCCCAAGGGGATGAACTAGGTTGTATGAATCCTTTGCTTAGTAATTCATCTAATTGCTTTTTCAATTCTAGCATTTCAGTAGGTGTTAATCGATAAGGTGTCTTAGCTATTGGTGTAGTACCTGGAATTAAATGAATTCTAAACTCTATTTCCCTATCAGGTGGTAAACCAGGTAATTCTTCTGGAAAAACATCTGGGTATTCTGAAACTATAGGGATGTCCTGGAGTTCCTTACTTTTAGTGTTAATGATTACAGAAATCATATACACCATTTCTTGTTTCCTTGAATAACTAGCCAATTTCATTACTGAAATGAATTTCAGTGGCTTTCGAGGTCTATCTCCTGTAATTAGAATTACTTCTCCTGTGGGGGTACGGATTTCTACAGAATTCTTATCACACAGGATTCGAGCATGGTTGGCTATTAACCAATCCATTCCTAATACCACATCGAATA
Organism: Helianthus annuus; assembly: GCF_002127325.2. Taxonomy (NCBI): domain Eukaryota; kingdom Viridiplantae; phylum Streptophyta; class Magnoliopsida; order Asterales; family Asteraceae; genus Helianthus; species Helianthus annuus. Next base: position 59,009,434 of record NC_035449.2, on the reverse strand, counting down.
CGGCTAAATTCATAGGTAACAGGTTTGCAGAAAACTTATGACCTAATAATTCTATCTTTACTTCTTGCAAAACCTTGTCTAGGTTGACAGAATTTCCATTTGCCGTTTCAACAGTAAAGATCTGCCTAAGGGTAGTTAGAGGTAAGTTAAGAGCTTGACAGAATGCAGTATTAATGAAACTTTGGTTTGCACCAGAATCAAATAATACTTTTGCATAGACGTTATGCACTAAGAACGTACTCGCTATCACGTCTGGAATGAGTTCGGCTTCTTGAGTAGTCAGCTGGAATACTCGTGCATTTTTCTTAGTAGTTCCTTCAGTCGTTTTAGCTCTACTGTCTGCTGGTTTAGCTAACTTAGGACATTCAGATTGGAAGTGTCCCGTTTCTCTGCAGTTATAACAGATTCTTGTTTTCCTTCTGCAGTCTTCTTCCCGATGTCCTTTCGCCTTGCAGAAGTTGCAAAATATATTGCACTGTCCATAGTGTTTCTTTTTGCAATTTCTGCAGAAAGGAGGTGACGAGGATTGCCCTGCTCCCCTCTTTTTGAACTTATTGTTACTATTACCCATGCGAAATCCTTGGGTAATCTTCTGAGCCAATTCCTTCTTGCGATCTTCTTCTCTGGTGCGGACTAGTTCATCGGTTAAGGTATTAGCTAATTCCACAGCATCATCAATCGTGCGTGGTCTCGCAGCTTTAACGATGTTACGGATTTCTCCAATTAATCCCCAAATATAATGGGAAATAAGTACCGGTTCTGGCAAAGCCAGGGAAGGTACCACTCTCGCATATTCGAAGAATGTCGAAGTATATCCTAGACAGTCTACACCTAACATACGATGACTCAGGAACTTATTTGCCATTTGTTCCTTCTCGTATTCGGGACAGAATTTTCTTTCGACAAGGCTCTTAAATTCTTCCCAATTCATTGCATAGGCCACCCTTCTTCCTTTTGCTTGTAGCACCGTGTTCCACCATTCTAACGCCCCTTCTTTGAACAAGTTTGATGCATACATCACTTGATCTTCTTCAGCACATTTACTTATTGCAATTACTGCTTCGGTTTTCTCTAACCAACGCAGTGTTGCATTTGCCCCTTCATTACCTGCAAATTCTGCGGGTTTACAGGCAAGAAATTCTTTGTAAGTGCAACCAGGTGTTGCAGCTTTCATTCTCTTAGGGAGTGGGGCCTGTTGCGGATCATGATCGTCATGATTGCCGCCTCCATTTATGCTGTTACTGCCGTTATCTTCCGGAATACGTTTACTAGGAAATAATTGTGGTTCGGCAGGTTTCTGAACAGCAGCCACGATTTCTGGAATAGCATTGGCTATCCCTTGAGCAATAAAGTGTTCAATATCTTGTCTAGTTATATATTGATCTTCCTGATTTTGCTCAGACTGATTTACTTCATTAACTGGTTCACTATTAGCGTTTTCCATCTGCTAATTAGTTTTAATATAAATTATTAGTGCCTAATTATTGATAACAAAATCACAGATAAACACATAGATCAGTATAACATGCAAGCATAGCCAAAATTGTCGATGCCTCGACTTCTGTTTTGTTTTATATATTATACCTGCTTCAATACACACTTTTTATCTTATAATGTTTTATTGCCCATTTTACAGAATCAGTTTTACTATTTTAGTTATAATACAAACAAACTTCTCCAAACCCTTCCTATCTTTTGGTTCACTGGCAGTTTCAGTAACGACGCTCGCTCTCGTCGTACTTCCAAGAAATCTGCTCCCCCATTTCCCGGATCCTATTCCCGGTGCCTATCAGTTCTTCACCAAACTGACGTAGTTCAGTTAAATTTTCATAGCTCATTGGCGGATTAGGGATAGGTTCTGGATCAAACTGTGGGAGAAAACTATAGGGACTATTAACTATATTTTGGAATTGCCAGTCATTGGTCCACCATTCCTCCATTTGGCCTAATGGTCGGGTATGAACTAGTGGGTCTGGAATAGCTGGTCCTAGGTTTATTGGGAATTGGGCTGTAGCAGGATAAGAGAAGAGATTATCGTTGATAGGCTCTAGAACATCACAATTATACAGTAGGCGGTCTATTTCGTCCTGGAATGTGATTTCCTCAGACTGTTTAGAGCTTTCTCCGATCTCTATTCCCTTTTGCTTTAGGTCTATCCCTATCCCTATTTCTGCTGGCTTGGAACTTTCTCCGGTTTCTATTTCTTTTCCCTTGCTCATACTCACAGGGTTTTCTATTTTAGGGATTCTCCTAGGTTTCCTTCTGCGCACCTTTCGCCACCCTACATATCTTTTTCTTCTTTTTAGGTTTTGCTTTTTCCAGCGGTGGAGCTTGGAATTCTAGCGGTTCCTCTATGTCAGCAATGTAACCAGTGAAGTTGTGGGAGACTTCAATTGGCACAGGATAGAGGTTGAGGTTTTGAAATGCTTCCGACATCTCATTCATGCTGTACGGCATATATGCAAAATGCACAAAATGTTAAGTTAAAACTTTGAAACAAAGCTTAACAAATAAACATTTTTATTGCACACCAATTTGTACAACATAACAGCAAACAGAACACTCTCAGATCTATTTATTTATTTACTGGGAAGTACTTATTTCTAGATTTAAAGTTTAAAGATTTGCATTTTCTGCTACAGTAGCGAGTTGATACAGTAATGCCCATTTTTCATCTAAGTTATTTTCCCCTGGTGGATTACTGCTAATTTCCTGAATTTCCGGGTTAAACCTCACTCTCTTGGTTTGGGGTTTCTTTTTCTCTTGACCTTTTCTAAGGATTGAATTCCTTTTCTCCGGTGTAAGTGGGTTTTCATAATTTGCCTTACGGGCAAAGATTCCCTCTTCTAAATTGGTGGGAGATTTGGAGGAAGAGGTTCCCTGTTCTTTAGGTGTACTATCTAATTTGCGGTAGATAGCAGAAATCTTTTGTTTACCCATACTGTAATTTTAACAATTAATCAGTTAATACACATATATTCACAGAATGACAAATAAAATTTTCCTAATTAAAATAGTGAGCTTAATCAGTAAGCTTAAAACAGTGACTCTGATACCACATTTTCCTGTCACGGCCCCCGACCCGGTTTGACCCGTTTCAGGAGCCGCGGGACAGGAACCCCGTGGTATTTAATTTAGGCGACAACGGAAGTCTTTTTAAAACAGGATCTTTCAATAATTTAAACTGCCCGTTTCATAACTTAGGGATAAATTCCCGAAATTTACAATAATGTGATTTCTCAGGGAAATCTTTATTTTCAAAACATGTTCACTTATTTATTTACATTGAGCCACTTTTCTAAGCTGGGAGTGCTCTACGACACTTTTCTTTGCTCATACCAGATCACCTGAAACATGTTTGAAAAAGGTTTTGTCAGCGGGGAAATACTGAGTGAATCATTCAGTTTACTGAAAACGACACATTTGTTATAATCTACAGTATTAAGGGGAATTACAATGTTTCTGATATCAAACCAACTACCCACAGTATTTGTCACTCGACCATCCATTGGCTAGCCCATTTGTCTAATGGTGTCTGTGACTGTGGTCAGATCACCCCTTGGCCACCCGTTTGTCCAAGTGTGACGAGAAACAAGTAATGTATACAAAACCCCACATACCGGCTGTAATTTGGTGATTACATAGACTTAATCCCTGTAATTATAACTTTGAAAATAACTTGGAGTTTTGTAAAACAGTTGACTCACAAACTGTGAGAAAAGAGTTTATAAAAGAGGAATGACTCACATTGCAGATTTACGAGCAGAGTATAAGCTTTACTGATTAGCCTTTTAACCTAATTTAAATAACAATGCACACACAAACGGGATTAGTAACTAATTCAGCAGTTACGTCAATTCACGAGATTAAACCCTCACAACTATTATCAAGTGCGATACTTAACAATTCAATGGATTCACAACGAATGACAGAGCATAGTCCGAATTCGAACAGCACTCAAACATTCAAGTTGAAATCACAATGAATAACAAAGTACAAGCTCAATTTGAGCAGCACTCGGACAATCGTTGGATAGTTATAATCGATCGGATGTTGAATCGTAATAGCGATCGAGTTATTACCCTGATTGCGGTAGCACCTCGTGATCGTGTGTGTGTTTATTGTGGTATTACAGCTATAATTCGACGTACACAGGGACAATTTACGTCGTTTCAACTTCAACAGGTAAGTGCCAATGTCGGCTATTTATAGCAAGTTTTGGGGCTCCCTTACGGACCGTAAGCCTAACCCTTTACGGTCCGTAAGCTAAGCAGTCTAATTATAGGCTGCCTAGGCTCGGGACTAGCCTTGGTGACTCAAGATTTCAGCCAATTAGAACAGAGCAACGTTTGATTTTAGATTATTATCAACTAGGGTTTACCTCGCTCGAGTTTTAGGGGCCCTGATCCTGATTCTGATTGTTCTGAAAATTTTAGGGCTAGTGCAGAATTACTTGGGTGTTTCAATTAAGGTTCTCTTATTGACTAATTATTGTCCTAACTATTGATTTTAGTGGCAGTTGTTACACTAACGGACATGGAGAGTTTCATTTATATATTGGGTATGTTTGGTAAAATTAGCTGGTGTAGTGGCTGGAAGCTGGTAGCTACTAGCTGGTGACTGTAGCTTTTTAGATATATTTAGGTGTTTGACAGAGTAGCTGAAGTTTTTAATAAAATATATAAAATGACTAAAATGGACATAACTAAAAAGTTCATTATCCTTAGAGGTTAAAGCAGTCATTTTTCCCTAAGAGATTGTAGTTCCTTCTAAACGCTACTAGTAGGAGCGTTCAACCAAAAGCTTCAAGCTCCTAACCTAAAAGCTTCAAGCTACTTCAACCAAACAAGACTTTTATTGAGTAGAAGTTTTCCCTAAAAGATTGTAGCTCCTTCTAAACGCTACTAGTAGGAGCGTTCAACCAAAAGCTTCAAGCTCCTAACCTAAAAACTTCAAGCTACTTCAACCAAACAAGACTTCTATTGAGTAGAAGTTTTTTCTTAAAAGCTTAAAGCTAGAAGCTCCTAAAAACTGTTTGCCAAACATACCCATTATCTTTAGAGTAAACTACAATTTTACACCCTGTGGTGTGCAGGCGGGATCAACTTTACACCCTATTTAGAAAATCATCAACTTTACACCCCCAACGTTTCCAAAATCCATCAATGTTCACTCCTCTGTGTGTGAAAAGTCGTTCTTACCCCTAATAGTAAAAAGAATTAGAGTAAACTCCAATTTTACACCCTATGGTTGCCCTGCTGCAATTTTATACCATGCAAGGCTGCAACTCGTCTTCTCTGGCGATATTCAGCTAACTTCCAGCGATATTCTGACCGCCAGAGCAAAACCTACAACTCGTCTTCTCCGATAACCACCTACTGTTACCATCCCCACCAAATCATCCCACTCCGATGCTTATATATACAGGTCATAAAAGATCATATAAATAGTTTCCTTTGAGTTTACTTATCAAACTAGTTCATGATCAAACTCAACCAATTCAGAAGCAAATGATGAAAGTTATTATTTATTTAATATTCTCTGTTCAAACTAAATATAGCATGAAAACAGTTTGTCTTCGTTTACTCCATACATTACTTGTATATACTTTTGATTCAGCCGGTTACATACTTAAATGGGTATAAACATAGACAGACAAGCATTATTGGTTTTTTGCAAAAAGAGAACATATATGGGAAGCGAGTGTCGTTGGACAATTGGGGAACGACGGTTGGAGGTTTCTGTGGTCTACTGGCGGTCGAAAAATCGGTTCGCGGTCGTGATAACGAATGGTGCGGCCAGCTACGGTTTTGCGGTGCAGTTTTTGCTCGCCGGAAAAAAATAAGTCGGCAGAGATATAGAGAGATGAGGGAGAATTTAAGAAAAGATGGTGTAAAACTGTAGCGGGTCAACTACAGGGTGTAAAAGTGCAGTTTATTTTATAAATATGGGTAAGATTACTAAAATGCCCTTGGATAAGAACTTAGAAGGGTGAATATTGATGGATTTTGGAAACGTCGGGGTGTAAAGTTGATCGATTTTCAAATCAGGTGCAAAGTTGATCTCGCCTGAAATAGGATGTAAAATTGTAGTTTACTATTATCTTTATTAAATATAAAATATTTTTACATGGATATTCTGTTATTTATTAACTTATAATAAAAGTAACTAAATAATACTATATTATGTAAAAATAAAATACTATAACTATAAGCATGCATACATATAAACCACTAACGGGTCGAGTTTGAACTTCAAAGATGTATTACGTAATGAGCTGATCTAAATCTCTCTTAGGGTGGAAGGGGCATCCTTAAGTACCTCCATCCGGATATCGCGGCTATATCACCACCGACCCTTATGGTTACTTCAAGCGGTTTTTTAATCGGTGATGAGTACCCATCGAAAGATGACGAGAGAGAGCTCGTGTTGGGGTTGGAAGATGACGTAGGGGCAGGTTCACCGGAACCGGTGAATGCGGGTTTCAAGTTCCAACAGGTTCAAACATGGTTGATGAATTGTAGATGAGTAGATCGATGATTTGAGTTCGAGCGGGTTACACCCACCCCGCCTACCCTTAACTTAAATTCATGCAACTCAACTTAGAATCCTAGTTTTAATTGTTGTAATATATTTTGTTCAAAGTAATCCTAGTTTTAATTTGTTGTAGAGTAAACTTTCATTTTGTTCCATGTGGTTTGGTCACTTTAACGGTTTTGCCCTAAACCTTTCAAAATAGCCATTTTACTCCCTGATCTTTGAAGGTCTTCATGATTTTGCTCCCCGCCCCTTAACGTCATCCATTTAAGCAGTTAAAGCATGTCACTTGCAAAACACCTGAGGGGCAATTATGTCTTTTCCCATCCCTGATTAATGAGTCACATTTAAAACCCTAACAACCCATTATCTACTTCCCCGTTTCATCTTCTTCCCCATCACATTCAAAAACCCCCTAACTTCCAAAACAACCAACTGAGCTGTATTGCAATTCTGAAATGATTTAAGTATAAATTTTATTTAACACCTGCCAGCTTATAGTCCTCATTCCCAATTCAAACGAACACAAAAAACCCTAACTTACAAATCTTTAAAATTGGAACAATCAAGCCTCTGCCTTAACGAATAGGTAGAGGGCTTTGGATCTATGATTAATTTCGACAGAAAGCATATACAGTTTACCTCCGGAGATGATGGATTGAAGAGAAACGAGGAATAATTGGAGTTTGAAGTCCCGGTGATGTGGGCGCGCAGAGGATCGAAACTCACGAGTGGTGCTTTGAGTGAAAGAGTTCGAAAAATATTTCTAGATGTTGGATTTATAGTCAGTCATTGAATTGAGTCTATTACACATCAATGTGTATGTCGGTTTCGCGATTATGAAAAAAAAAAGAGTAAACGGGTCAATGATTTGGTGTTTCCAGCTTCGGTTATAGTAAAAAAATACTTTATTCGCAATCATTTGTGTTTAATTGTCATAATTTTGTCATTTGGCATAATATTTGAGTTGCCGGAATACTATAAGTTAGGGTTTTGAATGTGATTGGGAAGAAGATGAAATGGGGAAGCAGATAATGGGTTGTTAGTGTTTTAAATGTGACTCATTAATCAGGGTTGGGAAAAGACATAATTGCCCCTCAGGTGTTATGCAAGTGACATGCTTTAACTGCTTAAATGGATGACGTTAAGGGGCGGGGAGCAAAATCATAAAGGCCTTCAAAGATCAGGGAGTAAAATGGCTATTTTGAAAGGTTTGAGGCAAAACCGTTAAAGTGACCAAACTATAGGGAGCAAAACAGAAGTTTACTCTTTGTTGTAATATATTTTGTTCAAAGTAATTAATTAATGAAATTCTTCTATATATTAAAAAACCAATGGATTTGAACAGTAATAATAATAATATAGTAATAATATAATACATATAATATAAGTATATTAAAACTATTATTATCCTACATATACAAAAACAGTTGAGACCAACCCACTTTTAATTTAATTTTATTTCCAGCCTAAAATTACGGTTTTATCCTTTGTTTAAAATTACGTTTTTGCCCCTAATTCAAAAGAAAATTATATTTTTTCCTGGCTCAAAATTTACGCTTTTGCCCTCAGTTCAAAAACTCATTTCTAATTATACTCCCAGTTTAAATTTACGGTTTCGCCCTCCGTCTAAAATTACGTTTTTTTCCCGTGCAAAATAAAAAATATGTTTTTGTCCTAGCTCGAAATTACGATTTTGCCCCCAACTCAAAACTACGTTTTTGCCCACAGTTCAAAATAAAATTATGTTTTCCCCTACGCTTTTTCCCCGTGCAAAATAAAAATATGTTTTTGCCCCTAGCTTGAAATTACGATTTTGCCCCAACTCAAGACTACGTTTTTGCCCACAGTTCAAAATAAAATTATGTTTCCCCCCATAGCTCAAAAATATGATTTTGCCCTCAGTTTAAAATTATGATTTCGCTCCCAGTTCAAAATATTTTTACGATTTTGCCCTCTGTTCAAAATTATGATTTTGCTCCCATTTCAAAAATTACGATTTCTCCCACAGTTAAAAATTATGATCTTGCCATCTTTTTACTTTTTTTTTTTTGGCAAAACTATAGTACTGTTTTATTTTGCTTGGTTTACTCAGTGTAACTTTTATTGTGTCAAGTAGTTGTCTAAGACTCGCTCATTGGTCCTCACAAATTAGTATTTTACCCCCAGCTCAAAATTACAGACCTGTTATTGTTTTAATTTTTTTTAGCAAAATTATGGTAGTGTTTTCGTTTATTGGTTGTCTCGATGTATTTTTTTTAGATCGTGTTATAAGTAGTACGTACAACTGGTTGCAAAAGTCGCTAGGCGCTCCCTAGTCGGTCGACCGGGAAGTTGAGAGTACTCGGTCTAGGCGGAGAGTACTCGGGGAGTACTCGGACATGTTAAATTATAAAGAAATTACTTTTTGGAGATTAAATATATGTCAAATAACACAAATTTACTAATATTTATAACAAAATACGTGAAAATTATATTCATTCTTTAATATGATAGGCATAGAAATTATGTTATATTATTATTTAAGTCAAACTAGGCCCGAGTTGACCTACTAGATCCAATTCTGGCCGAGGTTGACCGCGTTTGACCGACTCCGAGTACATAGGCGGAGTCAAAGAAAGTCGCATCGGCAGCCTGCCTTGTAGCGACTACTCGGGGAGTACTCGGCCTTGGAAACCTTGTTTTACAAGCATGCGTACAAGTAACCTAAATACATGAATGCATGTTATGAAACTAAGAAATATTTGATTTAACGCCCTGCAACGCGGGCGGGCATAGGTGTAATTTTTATTCATTCAGGCATGACTGGTACATGCTCATTTGTCTGGAAAAATTACAATTTTGCTCCCAGTTTAAAATTATTGTATTTCCATCGTTTTCGTTTTTTTAGTACAAGTATGGTAGTGTTTTTGTTTTAATTGGTTGACTCGATGTAATTTTTTTGAGATCGTGTTATGAGTAGTATGTACAAGTAACCGAAACACAGACATAGATGTTATGAGAGAAAAATATTCGGCTTATTGCCCCGTAACGCGGGCGGAGCAAAAACTAGTTGTTAAAATAATCACCGACACTACAGAAATCCAAAAATTCTAAACCCACCGACAGTTAATAATCAATCATATTAACGAGGGGGAAGTTGCCTTTTCGGGACCTGAGATGTCTTATTATGGGCCTTTGAACCTCCTCACCCCACACATCACACACTGATCCATTCACCGAACTGAAGATGCGGTGGCTATTATTCGGTAGATCAAGGAGGAAAACGGCGTCGTTACACTGTCTTCTCATCGCATCTGCAACTTTCACCGGCATCGGAATCTTACTCCTCACTCTCCGTTCACTCGACGATCCGTCAGTATCCACCGCACAAAACCTAACGGAAACCGTCACGCAACAGGCGGAACAATCTCAAACATCCACGCCAAGCAAACGGTGTGCTACGGTGGAAGAGATGGGAGATGAGTTCCGAGGTGGATTCGTTCAGCAGAGTCTCCGAGTTAGAGATATTATTCGGCGTCACTCCGATGTTAACGGTATCGAGTTTCAGCTTAATTTGATTGCATTTGAATCTGATGAGTGATGACGTCATAGTTTAGTTGTTTGTAATTGAATTTGAGCTTAATTTGATTGCATTTTAATCTGATGACGTCATTGCTTAGTTGTTCATAGTTCCACTTGGTTGATACTTTAGATTGACTTAGATGATGATTCAGTTTTTCCTCTCTCATTAACATGTAAACAGTGTGATTAGTAATTTAGTTTTTGTTGTGAAAATTAATTTAATCGAGATTTGAGTTTTAAAAAAGTGAAAAAATGAAGTTTCTATAGGTGGAGGATTGTTATGAGTATGTATTGAAAAGCTGAACATCAATTATTGTATGATTTTTAATTAGACCATGTGTAGTGGTTTACACCCCACCCTTGGGCGTTTTGCGCCATGTGGTAGCCCAGTCAGCAATGGGGCATTATGAGGCGTTTTCTAAAATGGGTGTAGTGGGGATGTGGGGCATTACGTTAAAAGGGGTGTAAATAGAATTTAAATAAAAAAAAAACCATGAAAAATTGTTATTGGCCAAACAAAGAACAGGAGCACAATCATTGGCCACCACCCTTCTTCTCCGGCGTGATTAAAAACACGCTGCCCAAATTTTTTTGCAAGAAAACGCCATAACACGCCCAGGGGGGCGGCCTTGCCGGCGTGATTGGGCGGGATTGAGGGCAAAAAGCGCCCATTATGCTTGGTCTTAGTGGCGGCTTTGATGGTGTGCGGGGAGGACCTCCGCACAAGGCCCGTGATTTCGAGGGGCACGCGATTTAAAAAAAAAAATCCGATATCTATATGTTATTTTTTTTAAATAGTAAACACATATCAATTCCAATATAGGCCCATTTATAAATAATTTTTTTATGGTTTAGAATTTAGCCCACTTGACATTAGGTTTATTGAGCCCAATACTAATTTGATTATTATTTTTTAAATAATAATAAAACATTATGGAAGGGCATGTTTTTATAAGCTCGAATAGGGTACGTGAATTCTAGACGCCTATGTTTTTAAAAGTAAATCAAGAGCCTAACACAGAATATTATGTTATGAACGGTAGTCCTGCTGACAGAATGGTGTAAGGTTTTGGAATATACAAAAGGATTCATGTTCTTCATGGAAATTAAACTATTGATTTACGTGTAAAGAACTTGGAGCATGATGAAACCTAATCGATTCATACATGAACATGATAGAACGCGTGCTTAAATGTAATGTATATATTATGTTTTTGGGAGAGTAGACAGTAAGTTTTATTTATATCTAAAGGTGTGTATGTATTTAATAGGTGATTTATGTTTGTCTTACGTGAAATCAAAGACGGGGAAACTAACTTCCATTACAGGTGCTGCGAGAGTTCGAAGTCTTCCTCCAGAGGAGTTCTGCAGACAAGGTTTTGTGATAGCAAAAGCATCAGAAGCAGGTTTTGGGAATGAAATGTACAAGATCCTAACTGCAGCAGCATTGAGTGTAATGCTGAACCGGTCACTGATAATCGGACAAACCAGGCATATTGGTTCTATCTCAATCCTTGCTATATATCTTTAGATTCAAGTATTATCACTTTTTAGTTCAACGCATAGATTTTGCACTGCTTAACCAAATTGCCAAGCTGGCAGTTTTGTTCAAATAACTAATGAATGAATCAATGGTCGTGTTTGGTTGCTTGTAGATGAATGTAAAATCTATTTTACAATTATACAATGTGAGGTTTTGACGGGGTTACTAATAATATCTTTTGCAGGGGCAAATATCCGTTTGGGGAGTATATATCATATACCAGTACTGCTTTTTCCCTGAATGAGGTCAAACATCTGTGGAGACGAAACGGATGTTTGACCACCTATGGCAGACATCTGGTTATAAGAATTGACGATTTTCAAAAGCCGTTGAAGACGAATGTTCTCTGTAGCAATTGGATTGAGTGGCAAGAGCCTATAATATGGTAAAACTACAATACTGCCCTTTTTATCAAATTCGTAAAAACGGAATCCAATCTTTGCGTGTCGGCAGGTTCCAGAATACTACAGATGCAGTGGCAGCTCAATTCTTTTTAAAGAATGTTCACGTTGAGATGAGAAAGGCGGCTTCTGAGCTCTTCGGGCCAGCCCAAGACCATAACAGGCCCAACGTATTTGGGGAGTTGATGAGAATTCTCATATCTCCTACAGAGAAAGTAAAGCAGGCAGTAGATTCAGTTCTTAGTGGCGGGTCAGATCCCGATATTACTTTGCACATGCGGATGCTTATGAACAGGTGTCTTATATGCACAGCTTTTAGACACCATACAAATCTAGTAACAAGCAATTAGTTATTGGTTTGACATTTAAAATCGGTTTTTCAGATCTGTGAGGGCATTGCAGGCAGCATTAGATTGTACAAAGAAAGTCATGCAGAATATAGAATTTGGTTACAGACCTAAGTTGGTTTTAGTTTCAGACACCCCATCACTGGTAGACGATGTGAAATCAAATTTTGATAGATTTGCGGAGGTATATGTAGTTTTTTTCTCTTTTTTCTATACAGACAAGACAATATTTTTCCAAAAAAAGGAAAATAGTGTGGACTATATGGTCTTTGTCTGAGTTGTTTATGGGTTATCTGTAGGTTGTTCATTTCAACTATGAAAGCTTTGAAGGAGAAATATCTGACCAAAATGGGTTGCATAGTTTGGATTTTAGAACAAAAGATTGGGGCCCAGCACCTAGATGGGTTGCGTTTGTTGACTTTTTTCTAGCATCACGTGCACGGCATGCGGTTGTTTCTGGGGCCCACAGGCGTGTCGGAACAACCTATGTGCAGTTAATCGCAGCTCTGGCTGCTGCAAATTCAGCTGGTATTTCCTCTCTCGAGTAAAGTGCCATTTTCGTCCCTGAGGTTTGGCTAGTTTTGCGACTTTCATCCAAAGGTTTGTTTTTCCGCATCTGGATTCAAAAGGTTTGAAATTTTGCCATTTTCATCCGGCTCGTTAATTTCATCCATTTTTCTTTGTTAAGTCAGGGTATTTCCGTCTCCTTTGTTAACTCAAAGAGCAATTCAGTCTTTTTCAGGGGTATTCGGTCTTTTTACATAAAGTAAAAAAGACCGAATTGCCCTTTCAGTTAACAAAAAAGATGAAAATACCTCTGACTTAACGGACAAAAATGGATGGAGTTAACGAGCTGAATGAAAATGGCAAAATTTCAAACCTTTTGGATCCAAATGCGGAAAAACAAACCTTTGGACGAAAGTCGCAAAACTGACTAAACCTCAGGGATGAAAATGGCATTTTACTCTTCCTTTCTTTTAACCTTTATTCAGGGGCTGTTTGGATATACATATCCCAAACACCTTTTTTAGAAATCTCATCGTTTGGGTTTCTTACGAGGGTTTTGTGTAATTGCAGGTGGTAATTCAAGCTTTTCGTTCTTCAGTAGCTTTCAGAGTAGTCTAGTTTCAGAAGGGTTGAGTAGTCAGGTAGGATGGGGACATGTTTGGAACCGATTTTCAGGCCCGTTAAGTTGCGGTAACCAAACGAGTCAATGTGCTTACACGCCATTGTTGCCACCAGCTTGGTGGGACGGCATGTGGCAATCGCCAACTCGTCGGGATATTCGCAGGATGGAAGGTTATGGTATTCAATTATCAGGATTCGGAACAGTTGATGAAGATCAGCTTGCTTCTTTCTGTAGCTCAAGGAAAGAAGTTGGGAAATTCATTACACTTGTATAAAAGTATACATATATTCCGTAGTTATTAGCTAAGAGAGGACCCAGGTCTCGGGGGTATTCGGTATTCGATTCGTTTAAATTCAAATTTTAATATTTTTGTCATGTATAAAACTATGCATGATGATGTTGTGTGATCATAGTTTGAGACTTGAATTGAATGTAGTGATAGATGAAGGCTCGGAGATGATGTCCAACTGTTCGTTTAAATGTCAACAAGGACGGCCAGGATTAATAGTTTTAGTGACATGCCAAACAATGTATTGAAAGAGATTTATATTCAAGGGGACCCGAGTTTTTCATTTTTTACTTTTCGGTATCTGATGTTATCGACTGGTCCTAAAGGACTTTGGGTCGGGTTGGGTCGGTCGTGTCACTTTTTCTTGATGTTTGGATGTCTACATCTTATAAACTTTCGGGCGCGATCGTGTGGTATCGTGTCACCTTTTCTTGATGGTTGGATGTCTATTAACTCATGTAAGCAGATGAGAGACTCATCCCTTTGGAGGACCAAAAAAGTTTGGTGTAAATTTTTCTTCAACAAGGGAAGTGGGGGTGATGATTCACGATACGTTCCAAAACATGACTTGAACACGACACGTAAATAATCAGATTCTGGAATGGCTAATATAACATGTTAATCTTGATGACATAGGAAGGATGGGACGGTTTCGGCCAAGGGTTTATTTAAATGTTATTATATACATTTTTATTAATTAATTAATTAGTTGAGATATTAATTTGATTTGTTTTGTCACAAGTTCACTAACTTACTTAATGTGTCACATTTCAATGTAACTAATTAAGAAATTTTAAGGGTTTTTTCTATAATTTAGGTATTAAGGGTGGAGGGTATAGTCAATCACCTTAGAGTGTTTGAGTGAAATTCTACCCAATAATATTATGCCATGTCAATTCCACATTCAACTCCTCATTTTGCACTTAATCAAGGGGTATAGTCAATCACCCTAGGGTGTTTGAGTAGGTTAAAAAATAAAAAAATTGTGATTGGTTAAAAGGGGTTGGGACCCACCATTTTCTCAATCACTCTCTCTCACCCATTTTCGGTAAACACTCACCGAATTTTCACCCTCTCTCCAACTCAAACACTCACCCACAATCACACGGTATAGTCAACGATTCGGTGACTCTACTCACCGATTATGTTTACCGATACTATACCCTCCACCCTAAGTAGCTAGATTTTAACTTTTATTCAACTCATTTTTTTAAGTATACAAGATTAAATTGTTAGAATTCACATGGTTTGGTTGGAAATTAGCCGGAATTTAGAGGTTTTGGCCGGAATATACAGGTTTTTACCGGAATCGACGATTTTTGACTAGCCGACTAGGTCCGACTAGGCCCGACTAGCGATTAATCGCCGACTAGTCGCCACCTAGTCGCGATTTTTACAACCACTG
Organism: Helianthus annuus; assembly: GCF_002127325.2. NCBI lineage: Eukaryota > Viridiplantae > Streptophyta > Magnoliopsida > Asterales > Asteraceae > Helianthus > Helianthus annuus. Next base: position 58,994,219 of record NC_035449.2, on the reverse strand, counting down.
GATGGGTTAGTATAGAAACTTGCTTTGAGTGAGAAAACTTAGAAAATTCTATGTTACAATTTTTAAATATATAAAAATTAGTGCATGCAACATACATGATTTCAAGCCTAAAAAACAAAAAAAAAAACATAAAAAAAACGTCGAGTGATTATTTAGGAAATATAAAATGTTTCCTATGTAACAGTATGTAAAACTACACCTACACAGCAACGATTTGTTACATACGTAACAAAAAAGTTACTTAAAAAAACACTAATGCTTTATAAATTATATTAGCTCAAAACTCTTAAAAATAAATATATTATTATTTTTTCAATATATATATATATATATATATATGTATGTAACATAGAGTTTCTAAAGTTTTCTCACTGAGAGTGGATTTCTATCCAAGTATTCTCTTACAAACAATTATTGTGTTTTATAAATATAGGGTAAATTACATTTTTCGTCCTTTATGTTTGTATCTAAACTGTTAAAAGGTGGAGATCTGATGATTTATTTGGGTTTATTTTGAATGTTTTGACATTACCTAATGTTAATTTAGCCGGAAATAGAAATGTTGCATTTACTTTATCACATGACAAAAATAGGTAATCTTTTTAGAAAAGAAAAGGAGAAAACAGAGAAGTGAACATGGAAGCATAATTTTATAACATTAGGAACACACTAAGGTGTCAATGAGCTTGTGGTGGAGTGGTAAGGGAGAGACTTGGCTTTCCAAGAGACCCATGTTCAATTCCTGCTTCTCCCCATTAGTTTTCAGCGGCACCTGGTGATGATGGGAGACTAGGCGAGTAGGCGGCGATCGATTCTGCACTAGGTTATGGTTTTCCCTGGTTCGTAGACGAGTGCATCCTGATGTGGTGAATTTCACCAGTAGCCCATTTGAAGGATTTGTTGGTCGTTCAAAAAAAAGGAACACACTAAGGTATGGGAAGAAAGAGTAGCATGAAAAAACTGAGTGTATCCTATACATCTCTTTCCCTGGTGAATCATTTTGTTTTGTTTAGGAATCGATTGTTTGTTTAGGGTCAGGTGGTGGTGGTGTGGCCTGGTGATGGCAGGTGGTTGGGGTGATGGTGCAGGTGGTGTGTTGGTGTGGTGGCAACCTGGTAGGTGGTGATCAATGCCACCGGTGATTGCAACTGTTAAGAGAGAGATAGATAGGGGAAGATATCGAGTGATTATATATATATTCGGTTATGTTATAATATAACAAGAATTAACACAAGATTAGTGCTAAAACTTTAGAGATGTTATAAGAGAAAGGAGAAGATAATTTTATAACTTATGAAAGTGTATACATGAGGTACATTTTTTTCTTCTACCTTGAGCTAGTATTTATACTACAAAAAGATTAACTATTTGGTAGACAAGGTTAACTATTTGGTGGGCAAGATTAACTATTTAGTAGACAAGGTTACCCATAAGTTTGACAAATAGTTCATCCACTTGCTTGCGTAAAATCTAGAGGTAAATCTTGATCTACATGGTAAACTCTATGTGATATTCATAACACTCCCCCTTAGATGACACTTTGCAAACTTCGGGGTCTTTTAGTACTACCTCATTAAAAACCTTGCTAAAGAAAAACCCAGTGGGAAAAAAACATAAGCTAAAGGAAAAAGAGTGCAGTCTATAGCTCCCCCTCAAGTTTGCAATTTGCAAAGAATCTCATTCTCCGTACATGACACATGCCAATGTCATGAACATGTTTCCTGAAAATTGTTGTAGGTAGTGCTTTTGTGAAAAGGTCGGCTGAATTATTGCTGGATTAGACATATCTCATCTCGACCTGATTGTCTTTAATAAGGTCCCGAGTATATGCAAAGAATATTGGTGGTATATGTTTTGTTCTATCACTTTTGATATACCCTTCTTTCATTTGAGAGACACGGGCGGCATTATCTTCATGGATAGGAGTTGGACTTCGATCTTTCTCTAGCCCACAAGAAGTCACTATGTGTTGTGACATAGATCTTAGCCATACACATTCTCTTGAAGCTTCATGTAGTGCAATGACTTCAGCATGATTTAAGGATGTTGCGACAAGTGTTTGTTTCTTAGAACACCATGAAATCGCAGTTCCTCCGTTCATAAATACATATCCAGTTTGAGATTTTGCTTTATGAGGATCAGATAAATAACCTGCATCTGCATAACCAACTAACCCTTCTTTTGAATCGTTAGGATAAAACAAGCCTAAATCAACAGTGCTGTCACACCCCAACCGATGGCGGAATCATCGGGGCATGGCACTGAGCGAAACAGATTGTCCAGAAGTTTCCACAACAACTATCATTACCATTTAGTTTAAATAATACGTCCCATACCGTATCCCAAATAATAAAACAAGTTATTACAGATAAGCATCTAGTCAAATATACTGTTCCGACAACTCAGATTTAAACATAGTAAAATAAATATTGTTTCTGATTCTAAAGACCCCTAGATTGACTGCTACAGACAACTATTTGTTGGGGGCTCTAGACGCTTTATTCTAGCCTCACTTCCCTAGCAAGAATGCATCTTAAACACCTTACGTTAAAATAAAGTCAATACATGAAATGTAAAGGTGAGCATACAAGTTTGATATAGCATATAGAGTTCGAAATAGTTTACGCATAACCAGCACATACACAGAGGAAAACGAAGCATGTTAATTATCGACATGGATCTATTGATACCAATGACTGCGAGTTGACTGTCCGAGACAGTTCGCAATACATGATTACCACCGTAATCCATGCAAGTAATTGTCCTTAACAACCCCCATGTGAATGGGTGCTGAGTCCAAACTATAGTACTACGCCGTTAAGGCAGGTAGACGACATTCCACGTGTAAACACAATCAACAAGCATTCATTTAGTCACGTAATACATGCATAACGGTTAGCGTTCAAAGTAATTGAGTAGTGTGTTCGATTGTGATTTTGATAAGCAACGTATGTAACACCCAAAAGTGCTAAAGCAAAAAGGGTTCGAGTATACTCATAGCGATTGATGAATGGATTGAAGGGAGCGCTTGAGAGTAGGGTTAGCCTGAATAGTTCGATAGCATAACGATGAGTAACGTGTTAAATAGAAACAAGTGATGATGGGTCGAACAGCCTGGTCGATCGAACTGTAGGTTCGATCGAACGGGTCGTTCGTTCGGTTGGACAGTCCGTTCGGACAGCCTGTCCGATCGGCCGGTAGGCTCGATCGGTTGGACTGTTCGAGTGGATTGTTTCTTCCTTTGTGTAGGATGTGATTGTGTAGGATGGCTTGACCTTTTGAAGTTTTCGTTGTAGTATTTGGGAACATTGAAGTGTTCTTACCTTTCAGGTCGATCGATCGAACGGTCCGTTCGATCGGCCGGCTTAACCGATCGGTTAGACACCTTGTTAGTATGTCCTCAGCAGAATGTCACCTGATCGGACAACATGTTCGATCGGGTGGCACTTCATCATGAAGTTGTCAAAGTGTGGGGCCATATGCTAGCCGATCGGCTGGCCTGGTCGATCGGCTGACATGTCTGATCGGCTGGGTTGTTCGTTCGAACAGCCTATTCGATCGGTCAGCATCCTGACCTGTTCGGCCTGTTCGTCTAACCCTTGGTTGTCCTGATTGTTTGACGTTACATCGAGGTATTTTGACAATGAGCTGAACAATGTAACTTTCGTTCTTACTTGTTTCCTCTGCTCGGACAGGAATCACCCAAGTCCGGCCGATGAACGGTTCGGAGCGGTAGTTTAATGTTTAACCCAAAGTCGGTGAACCTCGTAGATAGAATCCGAATCTTGAACCACACAACCATTATAATGATTAGTGAGTTGGCTCGAGCTTCGTTTCTACCGGTTTGAAGGCATTGATTGTAAAAGAGTTGAAAGAAAGTTGGAAATCATTCTTTCAATCCTTCACATCATGTAAATGTTTAGATCTGTGATAGATCTTAGTTTGTTTATGTGGAAATCGGCTAGATCCAAGTGGTCAAGAAAGTATTGGTCAAGAAAGTACAAGATTTAGGATGAAAACTTACCGAAATCGGAAGAAATCTGAGAAAAGAAGGGGAGCACGAGCTGGTCGGTCAGAGGGTTTCCAAAAGTGGAAAGAATGATAATGACAGGCCTATTTATAGGCTTCCAAAAGGGGAAAGGGCTGGCCGATCGGCCAGGCATCCCGATCGGACAGCCTGCTCGACCGGACAGTCTGTCCGATCGGCTGGGCTGTTCGATCGGCTAGAAGCCTGATCGATCCACAGCCTGTTTTGAGCGTTCGGTGCAACGATTTCTGATATTTCGATTCCGATTGAAGATGATACGAGTACGATAGAGTTTCCTATTCAAATTACTTTTAATCCCAACCACTATATCTACATACAAGCATCTACATTCCATATTCGATTTGATTTCGATTGAGTTTCGAGTTTCGATTCGATTGATCACCACATATAACATAAAGTAAACACGCACAGGTAACACATAAGGCACACACACGTAATATAATACCGAATTCGCCTAATTCGAGTCTCGAGTTCGATTGATGATTCGATTAGCTTGATTATTGATTGATTAACTTTATCGCATTGTTACTTCCTACTATTCACAGTCGTAAGTCGTTTCGCGTTGATTAAACATTCGATTACTTCGATTCCTTTGATAGACAATACTTACTCCACATAATACAATTAACAAAACATAAAGTAGACTACTTACAGTCAAAGAAGTCAAACTTGACTTGGACTTTGACTTTGACTTTGACATTCGAAAACACGGGGTGTTACAGACTCCCCTTGTTTAGGGAATTTCATCCCGAAATTAGGCTCGAAGCTGCACAGCACCGTGAATGATCTTACCATTTTCTCGCTTCAGATCTTCATTTAAACAACTGCGGGTACTTGGCCTTCATGTCGCTTTCGAGTTCCCAAGTAAACTCTGCGCCTCGTTTGCCTTCCCATTGGACTATCACGATAGGGATGCGCGAGCGTCTGAGTTGCTTGGTTTAGCGATCCATGATTTCGACAGGCTTTTCCACGAAATGCAGCGTTTCATTGACTTGAAGGTCGTCGAGAGGTACAATCAGATCATGATCAGCTAGGCATTTTCGGAGGTTTGACACATGGAAAGTTGGGTGGACGTTACTAAGTTCCTCCGGTAGTTCGAGTCTGTAGGCGACTTTGCCGATCCTTTCCAGAATCTTAAAAGGTCCAACATATCGAGGCGCTAGTTTCCCTTTCTTACCGAATCTGACCACACCCTTCCAAGGTGATACCTTTAGGAGTACGTAGTTGCCAACGTCAAATTCAAGGGGCTTGCGTCTTCTATCGGCGTAACTTTTCTGTCTATCCCTGGCTTTCGACAAATTGTCGCGAATCTGGAGGATTTTGTCAGTCGTTTCTTGTAGTAACTTGGGACTGGTTAATTGCGAATGACCGATCTCGTGCCATACAATAAGCGAACGACATCTTCTTCCATATAAGGTCTCGAATGGTGCCATTTGTATGCTGGCATGATAGTTGTTGTTGTACGAAAATTCGACTAACGGTAGGTATTTTTTCCAACTACCACCGAAGGCATAAGTGCACAAATTCATTTCGCAAAGTCATAACTTTATCATCGTTCGACAATTCACAAATTCAATTCAAATGCACGACAATTATCATAAGTTTCAAATACTAAATAATTTGTCACAAACCAAACCAAATTAAAATACAAATGTATAAACCCTAGAAATCTTACAACATCTACACCGGGGTGAAACCGAAAAGACTAGCCGTTCATAGTCGAAGAAGCACGATCACCGGAGGATGAACTCGAACCACGAACCATAATCTTCAAGTCTTGAGGAGAGGTGGAAGTTAGGGTTTGAAGGTGAAGGTGGAAGAGGATGATGGTGATGATGGAATGATGGGGATTTGGTTAGGGTTAAAGGTTAGAGATGAAGAATGTGATGTTAGGGATAGGTTGGAATGATTGGGAATGAGTTAGATCCTTAGGAATGATACCCTCTAGTGTTTTTAACTCCCTTTTCCAAAATTGACTTTTTTCGTTCAAAAATCCCGTTTTTACTAATCAGCAGGTGTGCAACAGATAATGCGTCAATTTCTGGCCCTTCAAAACCTTATATTTTGATTCGTCTCGTCGAGCTACCCCAAATGCATATATTATAAGCCCCGAAACTCATTTTCTAGCTCAGGATAAGCCAAAATGAAGTTTGGACTGTTTCTGGCGCAGAGTTTAGCTCAGTTTTGCCTCTTTTTGCATTTTCTTCAATTATGTTCTCTCTAGCATCCGCCCAAAGCTTCAGTAAATCTCTAAAATGCACCTTAAACCCGTCAATGCCTGCAAAACACAAACCATATCAAAGTAGTGTATTCTAGAATTAAAGTAACTTCGTGTAATTAACCAAAATTAAAATCATTAAGCTATGGAATTTTACCAACCCATCACATCCTCACACTTGTCTTTTGCTTGCCCTCAAGCAAATATATTTTTCACTTTCACGTGGGTCGAACGAAAAACAGACTCCCCATTCCCGAGACTAAGGTTAAGGTCTATTGTCATGCTCGGTTCAAAATTTTTACAATTTTCGACCTATTTAGCAATAAATGATTAATCATGTAAAAATGGTTATCCACGATTAACCCGCCATTGAAACTAATAATTCATGCACATCCCTCACAATTTTCTCTCACTCGGTTTAAAGTTTGGCTAATTAGATAATGAATTAGCACTTTCTAAGTAATCACTCAAAAACCGATTAGAACACGTACCTGTAACGCCCTGCTTTTTCATACTTTCCATAATTAGAAAGCTCGCCTTGTAATGCTATTTTTGTAAATCTTGTATTATTGTAGTCGTCTTTTCGTTGTAAAATCCGAGACTTGGATCATAAATAAAATTCGTATTTCTTTAAATTCACCTTCTACATATTTATACATGTTCATACGTTCGAATTCATTGTACATCGAATCCTTACTTGTACTTCATACTCATACGATACTTATTCACGATACATGTCCATGCTTGTCCTTAAATTGTTGATACTTAAAAATCCCTAATAATATGCTTATTTATACAACGATTAATCATCTAATATGTGACATATACTTGTCACTTACAAACATGTTACATACTTATACATTACGCTTTTTACCTAGTTAAATCATGTTTTATTTCATATTTTACCTTGTTACAAGTTAGGGGAAACATCGTTGCATATTATTACACAACTTAATTAACAAAATTACTCATTATAATGTTTTAAAAATAAAAAAAATAAAGAAATATGGCAGCCCCAATTCAGCAAAATTCAGCCCCATATGGTTGGGTTTTGTGGGCTTGTTTCAAGGTTTAACCCCTTCTAAACACTTCCAAAGCCCAACCCATTGAAACCCTAATCCTTTCCCCTATAAATACCACTTATAACCAGCCTCCCTACCACTTTTGCAACACTAAAAACTCTCAAAACATCCTCCAAACCGTAGCTGAAAGCAAGGGTTCGAGCAGATTGACACCCCTTCACGAAAATGAGCATAACTCACTCAATTCTTATCCGATTCACTCGATTCTTTTTGCTACTTCTTTGTATTGACCTTAGCTACGTTTCCATGGGTTTTCCCTAGAAAATCAGAGCCTGGAACATCACCAAAAGGGCTCCAAAGTTGACTGATTTTTCTGTTCATGTTTCAATCTTTGATAAACTTGTTTAAACTTGAGGAAACTCATCTCAAACCTATGTCCTTATGCTTATAACCACATCTATGGTTAGTTAGGCTTAAAAACAAGGTTGAGACATTCAAAATCAGAGGTATAAACCTCACAAACTTTCTGTTTTGTTCAAGGGTTTAACCCACAAGTGATGTTCAAATTCAAGACTTGATGTTTGTGTGATTTAGGATTAACTTGGGTTATCCTACTTAAAAAATCCACACATTACTTGATGATTTCTCTTAGATTAGTGTTTAATATTCTTGTATTATTTATAGTTCATGACCCTCCTTGTATGTTTTTACATCAAGTGTAGTGGTGAACCATAAGAGGTACCTAAATGGAAGCTTGTTCTTCCTACCTCCTACATGAATTCTATGACACAATAGAGGTACCTAAATGAAGATTTATCTTCTACCTCATGCTTGACTAATGGAATAAATAATACATATAATACTTATACATATATATACTATTTGAACCCTTGATGATGGACTTGTGTTCATTCGTCAAGATATTAGAATAACATCATCTAAGACATAAGACTTGTTACGATTTTAATGAGTATATTACTCATGAAAACATTAACCCTTGAGGTTTCATAGTGTCAAGAACAAGTACTTAGTTATAACAATCCTCGGTAAAACCAACACCCTCATAATAGTCCCGACACCCTAATATATTTTAAAATGTCCTAAAATGTCTTTAAATATACCCCGTATGTGAAAACCGAGCCCAAAATAGATCATAACATATAAAATAAACTAAAAACAATAAATATTAAGCTGAGGCGGGCCGCGTAGGACCTCACCTCAACTTTACGCGGGCCGCGAGAGATCTACAACGCGGAGACACCCTGAGCCGACACGTGTCGACATCGTGGCGGACCTATACGCTGACCCAGCTAAGCTATACGTTGACTGGATGTTGACGCGGGCCGCGTAAGCCTTAGCTTACTTTTACGCGGGCCGCGTGGAGACCATATTTCAGCACTATATAAGAAGGCCATCGGATTTCAGTCTGCTTCGTTCAAAATCTTTCTTTCTCTTTCAATTTCTACGTAGTGTACACTATACTCGGGTATTATACCCCCTAAATAGCGAGGTTCTGCTACGATGTAAGTATTATAACCCCTGGAGACGTATTAGATACTCTGCCCGATTGATCTAGGGTTCCGTAACGGCTGTCGTGGTTCTGCCCGACGTAGTCGTTGGAATGCCGTCTCGGGGAGGGTATTACTAATGTTAAAATGGGTTATTATACTAACACACGTGCATTTGTGTAATTTATAGATTATTCCTAGGAAATCATTACTGAAAACCCTAAGACAGCAATGTGAGTTGATCCACTTTTTGTAAATCTTTTTGTTAACTGTTTTTACAAAACCTTAAATATCTTTCCATGCGAACAACATTTATTGAGTATTTGTAAGAATACAATTACAGTCGGTAAATTTGGGGTTTTGTATACAAAATTTGTTACCACCTGGTAAAGGAGTAACATGACCATAAGTTGGAACGACATTACCGTGTGGTGGTAATTGATATAACTTGGAAACAAATATAATTGCGGATGCGCCCTCAATACTGTTCACTGTGACTTTTTATTTAAACTTGATTAAACTGGGATTCACTCACCAGTATTTCCCACTGACAAAATGTTTTAAAACGCGTTTCAGGTAACAATATGTGAAAGCCAAATAGAAGCCAGCTGGACAGCACTGAAGGCTTGGAAAAGTGGCAATAAAGTTACCTAAGAATAAAATAGATGTTTTATTAAATAAAATAGGATTTATTCCTATGAAATGTGTGTACTGAAAACTTGGGTTTTACCCATGTGTTTAATGTTATAAAACGTGGTGGTTTACTCTGATTAAATATTTCCTAACTACGGTCCTGATGAAAATTTCCGCTGCCAAATTGGTTAATAACGCGATACCACCGAAACTGGCTCGCGGCCGCCCGTTCCCGGGAATCAGGGATCGGGGGCTGTGACAGAAGGTGGTATCAGAGCTATGCCACTGATTCAGCCACAGAAGTGTCCGCTGACACCAAAATTCAAAGTGTTAGGAAACAAATTACGGAAATACGTGCATAATTGTATTTTCTTGTTATGTGTTATCTGACTATCTGTTAGTTTACAGTATGAGCGACCAAGGACCATCTGACGCGTATCGTCAATTGCCTGGTTCGCCTAGAAGCGAAGGCACCTCCTCTTCTCAGCCTGCGCTCTCAGGGTACTCTGCTGATACGGAAGAAGGAATCTTTGTGGTTAAGGCTCAGTCTGAAGAGCCATTTCCTCAGAAAAAGAGGGGATGGTTCAGTAGGGGAGCACATGAGCGTAGGAAACGTATGAAAAAGTTGTAGGAACAGCGAGTGTTAGCCGCAGCTAAAAGAGAAACTGATGCCTATGCCCAGGATATGCTTAATAGGGGTATAGCTAATATCCATATTTTAGCAACCACTACAGCTGACCCAAACCTTGAGCAAATGCTAGCACCCCAACCACAACCACTGATTCCTAACCAACCCATGGAGATAGAAAACCCTGAAAACCAAATAGAAATGCCTGATTACAACCCGGAGGAGATACCTAGGGTACCTGCACCAAATCCCCTAGACCCAAACAATTACGACCCCTGGTGGGACGATGTTAGAGACTATGTGCAACAAAACCCGATACAAGAAAATGTGCCAATACCCAACTTAGGAGCCTACCCAGGGTTAGATCCTCAAGATCCCTATAACGTTAGTGATGCATACATTAGGGAGATCTTAGAGAATCCCTACCCATACCAGGCCCCGTACCAGGAACCCGCACCCCAGATTCCAAACCCAGTCCTAGAACCTGCACCCCCAATGAGTGCAGAAAACGTACAAGAACTTAGGACTTTCGGTGAGGAAATTTTAGAAAGCATTGAGAGAATGCGACAGGTGGGAGAGCGTCTCGTATGGAAATACGACGAGCGCAATATGGATTTTTGGATGAATCCATATCCGTAAATGTGATGGGAGGAACGGTAGTAGTAGTAGTAATAATAATAATAATAATAATAATAATAATAATAATAATAATAATAATAATAATATAATAACAATATATGTGTGTATGTGTTAGAAAAAAAAACTACGGATGCATACTATTAGCTTTACATTTCAGTCGGTATTATAATTTTTATTTTTGTAATGGTGTGTAATAGATGCATAATATATGAATAGAGTAAAAGTCGCAATGCTCGACGCTTTTGACCAAAAGTGCGTGTCATGTGAGTGGCTATATTCAAATATTATTTGTGATATTAATATTTGGTAAATGTTTAAAATTCAGATGGACAACGAAGTGAATCAAGAAAACCAGAATGATAATATTCAGAACGACAACCACTCAAATAACAATAATCTGAATAACGAGAATCCGAACAACAATGGAAACCAAATGGATAATAGCCGTTCAACACATAGTGGCACAAGGAATTATAGATGCGATACCATTTATTATTCAAACGGTTCAAGAAGTGAATAATAAAAGTAAGCATAGCAGTAAGCGGCCAAGTGAACCAGAACACAGCGTGAACAATGGACCCGTGCTTCAAGCGCCCATTCCTAAAAGAAGAAGAACCATGCCATATGGTTGTTCTTACAAAGAATTCTGGTCCTGTAAACCAATAGAATTCTCGGGCAATGAAGGACCCATTGCAGCTTTACGCTGGATAGAGAAAACGGAAGTTGTTCTGAAAATAAGCAAATGTGCTGAGGAAGATAAGATAATGTTTGCTTCGAATTTGTTTAAGAATGCAACCCTAGAATGGTGGAACACTATCCTCCAGTCAAGAGGAAATGATAGGGTTTATAACATGGAATGGGAGGAATTTAAAAACATGGTAGAAAGGAAATTCTGCCCTCCCAATGAAAAGGAACAGATAGCAAATAAGTTTCTGAACCTTAGAATGACCGGGGTAGACAGTAAGGGTTACACGACTACATTCTTTGAATATGCTAGGATAGTACCAACCCTTGCATCACCTGAACCGGTATTAATCTCTCGATATATCTGGGGACTAATCGGGGAGATTAGGCATGTAGTCAAGGCAGCTAGACCTCAAACCATAGAAGAAACTGTAGAACTAGCCAATACCTTGACAGATGAGTTAATTCGTACTAGAGAAGAAGACCAGAGGAGAAACCTATCCCAAAGACTTACTCAAGAATTCCGTTCTGGGAATTCCAACCGTAGGAATATAGGTTCTACCTCTGCACCATACTGTAAAACCTGCAGAAAGAAGCATTCTGGAAGATGCTCTACTTACTGCAATTTCTGCAAAGCACCAGGACATAAGGAAGAAACTTGTAGAAGAAACCAACGAATGGAATGTGCTTCAATTGTGTAGAAAAAGGTCATATCAAGCCAAACTGTCCGAAGTTAGCTCCAACTGCAAACAACAAGAATCCTAAAAATGCTAGAGCATTTGTTCTAACTGCAGATGAAGCCAAGATGATTCCAGACGTCATAGCTGGTACGTTTTTAGTTAATGATATTTTTGCTAAAGTATTATTTGACTCTGGTGCAAACCAAAGTTTTATTAATACTTCGTTTTGCAAATTCCTAAATCAATCATTAACTAAACTACCACAAGAATGTCTAGTAGAGACAGCAAATGGAGAAACCGTTAGGATTTATGAAATCTTGCAGGGAGCAAGAATAGAAATTTTTAATCAAAAATTTATTGCAAACCTTTACCCAATGAATCTGGCAGGATTTGATGTTGTGTTAGGAATGGATTGGTTAATAGCCAATAAAGCCAGTATTTTATGTGATGAAAAGTCAATTCAAGTAAATTCACCAAGGGGTGAAAAGATCACAATTAAAGGAGATAAATCATCTAGATCCACTAAATTCATCTCTGTGATGAAAACTGCAAGTTATATAAGAAAAGGATCTATAGTGTATTTGATTTCTATAATCACTAACACTAAAGGAAAAGAATTAAAAGACATTCCAGCAGTGTCCCAGTTTTCAGATGTCTTTCCAGAAGAATTGCCAGGACTACCACCAAACAGGGAAGTCGAATTCAGAATCCATCTGCTACCAGGAACAGCACCGATTGCCAAAGCACCTTACCGTTTGGCAGCCATTGAAATGCAGGAACTGAAGAAACAATTAGATGAATTGTTGGAAAAAGGATTCATACAGCCAAGCTCATCGCCATGGGGAGCACCGATATTGTTTGTTAAAAAGAAGGACGGATCAATGCGTATGTGCATTGACTACCGTGAATTGAACAAAGTCACGATTAAGAATCGGTATCCATTACTGAGGAACGATGATCTGTTTGATCAACTTCAAGGAGCTCGATTTTTCTCTAAAATCGATTTAAGATCAGGATATCATCAGTTAAAGGTACGGGAAGAAGACATTCCTAAAACCGCATTCAGAACAAGGTATGGTCATTATGAATTTACTGTCAGGCCATTTGGTTTAACCAATGCCCCAGCTGCATTTATGGACATGATGAACCGAATATGTAAGCCATATTTGGATAAATTCATAATTGTCTTCATAGATGATATTCTAATTTACTCTAAGAGTAAAGAGGAGCATGCAAAGCACTTGCACTTACTTTTAAGTCTATTGAGAAAGGAAAAGCTTTATGCTAAGTTTTCCAAGTGCGAGTTTTGGTTAGAACAGGTACAATTTCTTGGACATTTAGTTAACCATGAAGGAATTCATGTGAATCCAACAAAGATCGAGGCAATTACCAAATGGAAAACCCCTGAGTCACCAACCGAGGTTAGAAGTTTCTTAGGATTGGCCGGGTATTATAGAAGATTTATTCGAGATTTTTCTAGAATAGCCATTCCTTTAACTAAGTTAACCTGTAAATCTGTTAAGTTTGAATGGGGAGTAAAACAAGAAGAAGCCTTTAGAATCCTTAAGCAAAGATTAACCCACGCACCCATACTAGCGTTACCAGAAGGAACTGAAGACTTTGTAGTCTATTGTGATGCTTCTAAGTTAGGTTACGGATGTGTGTTGATGCAACGTCAAAAGGTTATAGCTTACGCCTCTAGACAACTTAAGAATCATGAAGAGAATTATTCAACCCATGATTTGGAATTAGGAGCTATAATTTTTGCCCTTAAGATTTGGAGACATTATCTTTATGGTAGTAAGTTTACCATATTCACAGATCATAAGAGTTTAAGATATGTTTTTGGGCAAAAAGAGTTGAATATGGGACAAAGACGCTGGATGGAATTGCTTAGTGATTATGATTGTGATATCCAGTATCATGCAGGAAAAGCAAATGTAGTAGCAGATGCTTTAATTCGAAAGTATCATGAAAAGCCAAAAAGGGTACATTCTCTTAAATTAAATCTACAAGTAGATTTAAATGAACAAATTAGAAAAGTACAAGAATCAGTAATCAAGGAAGATACTGAAAAATTAAAAAGAATGATTAAGGAATTAGAACAAGGAACAGATGGAATTTGGAGATTCCATAAAAAGAGAATGTGGATACCTAAGTTAGGAAACCTACGACACCGTATATTAGAAGAAACCCATAAGTCTAAATATACGATGTATCCAGGAAGTGATAAAATGTACCAGGATTTAAGGAAAAATTTCTGGTGGATAGGAATGAAAAAGGATATAGCAGCTTATGTTTCTAAATGTTTAACTTATTAACAAGTCAAAGCAGAACATCAAAAACCCGCAGGTTTATTGCAGCAGTTAGAAATGCCAGTTTGGAAATGGGAATTGATAACAATGGATTTCGTTACCAAGTTACCAAAAACAAGAAAAGGTAATAATACAATCTGGGTGATTGTAGATAGGCTAACCAAGTCAGCTCATTTCTTACCAATGAAGGAAACTTTCAGTATGGAACAATTAGCCAAATTATATGTAAATGAAATTGTTTCATTACATGGAATTCCTTTATCAATTATTTCTGATAGGGATAGCCGGTTTACCTCTCATTTTTGGTCAAGTTTCCAAAAAGAAATGGGAACCAAGTTGAATCTAAGCACAACTTATCATCCTCAAACGGACGGGTAAAGCGAAAGGACAATTCAGACAATGAAGGACATGCTTAGAGCTTGTGTAATTGATTTCGGAGGTAATTGGGACGATCACTTACCTTTAATAGAATTTTCTTATAGTAACAGTTATCACACAAGTATCAATGCTGCATCATTCGAAGCACTTTATGGACGAAAGTGCAGAACCCCAGTCTGTTGGGCAGAAATTGAGGAAAAGCAATTATCTGGACCTGAGATAGTACAAGAAACAACAGATAAGATACAGTTGTGTAATAAAAGCAATTAACTTACAAACATGTTACATACTTATACATTACGCTTTTTACCTAGTTAAATCATGTTTTATTTCATATTTTACCTTGTTACAAGTTAGGGGAAACATTGTTGCATATTATTACACAACTTAATTAACAAAATTACTCATTATAATGTTTTAAAAATAAAAAAAAATAAAGAAATATGGCAGCCTCAATTCAGCAAAATTCAGCCCCATATGGTTGGGTTTTGTGGGCTTGTTTCAAGGTTTAACCCCTTCTAAACACTTCCAAAGCCCAACCCATTGAAACCCTAATCCTTTCCCCTATAAATACCACTTATAACCAGCCTCCCTACCACTTTTGCAACACTAAAAACTCTCAAAACATCCTCCAAACCGTAGCTGAAAGCAAGGGTTCGAGCAGATTGACACCTCTTCACGAAAATGAGCATAACTCACTCAGTTCTTATCCGATTCACTCGATTCTTTTTGCTACTTCTTTGTATTGACCTTAGCTACGTTTCCATGGGTTTTCCCTGGAAAATCAGAACCTGGAACATCACCAAAAGGGCTCCAAAGTTGACTGATTTTTCTGTTCATGTTTCAATCTTTGATAAACTTGTTTAAACTTGAGGAAACTCATCTCAAACCTATGTCCTTATGCTTATAACCACATCTATGGTTAGTTAGGCTTAAAAACAAGGTTGAGACATTCAAAATCAGAGGTATAAACCTCACAAACTTTCTATTTTGTTCAAGGGTTTAGCCCACAAGTGATGTTCAAATTCAAGACTTGATGTTTGTGTGATTTAGGATTAACTTGGGTTATCCTACTTAAAAAATCCACACATTACTTGATGATTTCTCTTAGATTAGTGTTTAATATTCTTGTATTATTTATAGTTCATGACCCTCCTTGTATGTTTTTACATCAAGTGTAGTGGTGAACCATAAGAGGTACCTAAATGGAAGCTTGTTCTTCCTACCTCCTACATGAATTCTATGACACAATAGAGGTACCTAAATGAAGATTTATCTTCTACCTCATGCTTGACTAATGGAATAAATAATACATATAATACTTATACATATATATACTATTTGAACCCTTGATGATGGACTTGTGTTCATTCGTCAAGATATTAGAATAACATCATCTAAGACATAAGACTTGTTACGATTCTAATGAGTATATTACTCATGAAAACATTAACCCTTGAGGTTTCATAGTGTCAAGAACAAGTACTTAGTTATAACAATCCTCGGTAAAACCAACACCCTCATAACAGTTCCGACACCCTAATATATTTTAAAATGTCCTAAAATGTCTTTAAATATACCCCGTATGTGAAAACCGAGCCCAAAATAGATCATAACATATAAAATAAACTAAAAACAATAAATATTAAGCTGAGGCGGGCCGCGTAGGACCTCACCTCAACTTTACGCGGGCCGCGAGAGATCTACAACGCGGAGACACCCTGAGCCGACACGTGTCGACATCGTGGCGGACCTATACGCTGACCCAGCTAAGCTATACGTTGACTGGATGTTGACGCGGGCCGCGTAAGCCTTAGCTTACTTTTACGCGGGCCGCGTGGAGACCAGATTTCAGCACTATATAAGAAGGCCATCGGATTTCAGTCTGCTTCGTTCAAAATCTTTCTTTCTCTCTCAATTTCTACGTAGTGTACACTATACTCGGGTATTATACCCCCTAAATAGCGAGGTTCTGCTACGATGTAAGTATTATAACCCCTGGAGACGTATTAGATACTCTGCCCGATTGATCTAGGGTTCCGTAACGGCTGTCGTGGTTCTGCCCGACGTAGTCGTTGGAATGCCGTCTCGGGGAGGGTATTACTAATGTTAAAATGGGTTATTATACTAACACACGTGCATTTGTGTAATTTATAGATTATTCCCAGGAAATCATTACTGAAAACCCTAAGACAGCAATGTGAGTTGATCCACTTTTTGTAAATCTTTTTGTTAACTGTTTTTACAAAACCTTAAATATCTTTCCATGCGAACAACAGTTATTGAGTATTTGTAAGAATACAATTACAGTCGGTAAATTTGGGGTTTTGTATACAAAATTTGTTACCACCTGGTAAAGGAGTAACATGACCATAAGTTGGAACGACATTACCGTGTGGTGGTAATTGATATAACTTGGAAACAAATATAATTGCGGATGCGCCCTCAATACTGTTCACTGTGACTTTTTATTTAAACTTGATTAAACTGGGATTCACTCACCAGTATTTCCCACTGACAAAATGTTTTAAAACGCGTTTCAGGTAACAATATGTGAAAGCCAAATAGAAGCCAGCTGGACAGCACTGAAGGCTTGGAAAAGTGGCAATAAAGTTACCTAAGAATAAAATAGATGTTTTATTAAATAAAATAGGATTTATTCCTATGAAATGTGTGTACTGAAAACTTGGGTTTTACCCATGTGTTTAATGTTATAAAACATGGTGGTTTACTCTGATTAAATATTTCCTAACTACGGTCCTGATGAAAATTTCCGCTGCCAAATTGGTTAATAACGCGATACCACCGAAACTGGCTCGCGGCCGCCCGTTCCCGGGAATCAGGGATCGGGGGATGTGACATTAGTGTTAAAGGATGATTACTTTCGAATACCTATATTCTTGTGTTTTAACTTCCTAAATCCCTACACGAACATATTCAACCTTCTAACCTCATCAACTTCGTCACATTGGATAATCGGAAAGCATATGCAAATTTTGTGAGTATACTCGCAACCCCCTTTTTTATGTTTACCACTTTTTGGGGTGTAACATGTTACATTATTAAAACACACTTAAACTTATTCTTTATGCAATGCACGAAAACAATCCTTATACATGAATGCTATGTTATGGTACTTGATGCTTACGTGGACCATACTTATGTGATATGTTTTAGTCATTAGCTTTCACGAGCCTCCATTTGACATGTATAACACTATAGGAGTAACGCACCGGCCCCCTTAAACTTGTGGTCATGTCGAATTAACTAATCTTTCTTGCGTAAACAGAGGATTGGCTAGAAATATTGCATGCCATGTTAGGTTGATCTCGTATAAACTAAGTTGCCATGTGGATTCGTTTTAAACTTTTATACTTATACTTGTACTTATGCTTAAACTTGTATACTCGCCTTTGCTTTTGCATTAAATTGTATTTTAAACATGTTACAGGTTGATGATTGATGATGCTATGAAAATGGATAGCAAAGATGCCTAGATACTCATTTAGACGTCCTAAGTTTAAATAGTTGTATCAATTATGTTATGTTTTGAACAATGTTGTTATTTGAATTTCCTTGTATGTTTCGACAATTTATTTATGAAATGAAATCGGTTGAATTAAATATTGTCACGAATAGTGTTATGAAGTCTCTTGCAATCTATTTCGTCTCACTCCGATGTTTCCGCCATCGGTTGGGGTGTGACAGTACTCGCATAGGCTTGCAACTCAATCATTCTCCACCACCGAACACGAATACTAAGCACAAGTCAAAAGGGCTTTGAAGGGTTGTAAAGGGGCTAGGTTAAGGGTATGGAATACGATGTTTTTAAGTGGCGAAGGTGATGAAAACTCGATTTTTATTACAAAACAACTAATCTAACATGATTAACTATAAACATCAAGCTAAGAGTCAACGAGTTTCGCCTTTTATTCAATAACTACTACTTATATTTTTGTATTTTTCTCAACAATTTTTCTCTTCTTTTTCACAACTTTTCTGAATTTTTCGATTTTTTTTCGCAAAATGTAAAGCACAACTATACAAACAAATAGACCTACAATCGAATTTTTATCACATGGGTTTAAAAGAAAAAGGGTTAACGGTTGTGGGCTAAACGGGTTGATCAAACGAAAGGTTTAGGCTCAAAGTGGGCGACTAGGGGATTTATTTGGGTGAAGGTAAGCAAATGGTGTAAACGGAAAAGGTTTACCTAATGCCTTAATCATTCTCGTGCTTGTATTCGGTCTATGGTCTCAAACGTATCAAAAGTCGCAAGTTCTACAATACGTGACTAATGGTCCACTCAAACAAAGAAAACACAAATATGTAATTCTATGATGTAAAAGTGGCTCAAAACCTCACATATAAAGGGTATGATATGTGACATGCATGATGTGCTAGTTTCTTAGGCGGATTATTCCCAAATAACCACCCGCTAAATACCTGTCATGCTAACTAACTTGAACTTGACCATGACAAAAGACCAAATGGGTTGTGTCATCCCTCGTTAACTTAGTTACTTGTGCTTTTTAGATCGCTTCAAACAAAGACATTTTGAAAAATTTTTGAAAATTTTCCCCCATCCCCACACTTGTGGTAAACATTGTCCTCAATGTGTAGTGTTTAAATGAACGGGTCAAAAATCGAAAACTTTTACTCCCCCATCCCCAAACTTGAGGTAAACATTGTCCTCAATGTGTAAGAACTAGAGTTTTTAAAACACACAAGGGATGTGACACGGCTAACCTCCCCAAAATTTCACCCCGGAAAATAAAATACAATTTACAATCCACTTATTTGCTAACTAAAAATCAAAAGTAAAAAGAAACGTATGCACCTGATTTTTGAGCTCATTACTCGTGTGCTCTTCTTCTCTTCAAGAAAGCGGTCGTCCCACGAACATAATGTAACTACAAATCTTAACCCTTGTGTAGAAGCATGCTTCTCACAACCATTAAAATTTATTAGCTACCTAGTTCTACCACTTTTATGAAAATATTACCAAGTCATACGTTAATTCACTTTGATTTATGTGGAAAAATAATTTACAATAACAACAAACCTAACTCACTTTCGTAGGAATCACAGTTGCATTTAGCTTATGCAACAAGCCTTTTTAAACCACCCGATAGCTAGGGAGGACGAGTAGGTCTCGTGAGGGTTATATAGGGAACACACCCACAACGTTCATTTAACTAAGAAAATAAAATAAAACGAAAATAATACAAACTCTACAACAATCATACCTGATTTGCCTCTCATGGTGGTCGAAGTGCACATTTGCCTACCGAGTTTCCAACATACGCTCGGTAGTTGGCATGCCGGATCCATTCTCTTTTTATTTTACGCGGCATGCGTATTAAACTACTTTGGGGTCGTTTCTTAACAAATTGGCCAAGGTCTTGCAACGCCACCCTTCGAATCCTTATACCCGAACCCGCATCCCCAACTTTGTTGGTTGGAGTGATAAGTATGGAAGAAGGATGGATATGAACATGGGCTTCTTTCGGATCCGACTCGTCTCGCAGTGTCATGTCTTTCGCTCGGTTCAAACATTCATATTCTTGCTCCGGAAGATCTATAACCTCTTCCACCACATTACCATCCACCATTGTATCATTAGCCAACATCTCTTGGTCTCGTCTTGTCACACCCTAACCGATGGCGGAATCATCGGGGCATGGCACTGAGCGAAACAGATTGTCCAGAAGTTTGCATAACAATTATCATTACTATTCAATTTAAAATAATACGTCCCATACCGTATCTTAAACAGTAAACAAACTATTACAGATAACATCCAGGCAAATATTTCCGTTTCGACAACTCAGATTTTAAATACAGCAATTGTTTATCTGCTTCTAGAGACCCATAATTTGACCAATACAGAAAACTA
Source organism: Helianthus annuus (assembly GCF_002127325.2). Taxonomy (NCBI): domain Eukaryota; kingdom Viridiplantae; phylum Streptophyta; class Magnoliopsida; order Asterales; family Asteraceae; genus Helianthus; species Helianthus annuus. The sequence continues at coordinate 58,973,567 of NC_035449.2, read as the reverse complement.
TTTGTTGGGCTCTAGAGCTTTATTCTAGCCTCGCTTTCCTAGCAGATAAGCATCTTAAACACATGTCACATACGTTAAAATAAAAGTCAATACATAGAATGTAAAGGTGATCATACAAGTTTGATAATAGTATACTAGAGTTTGAAATAGTTACACATAACCAGCACGTACACAGAAGAAAAACGAAGCATGTTAATTATCGACATGGATCTATCGATCCCAATGACTGCGGGTTGACTGCCCGAGGCAGTTCGCAATACATGATTACCACCGTAATCCATGCAAGTAATTGTCCTTAACAACCCCTATGTGAACGGGTGCTGAGTCCAAACTATAGTACTATCGTCGTTAAGGCAGGTAGACAGCATTCCAGGTGTAAACATAACAACAAGCATTCATTTAGTCACGTAATACATGCGATAATGGTTAGCGTTTAAAGTATTGCATAGTGTGCTCGATTGTGATTTAGAATAAGTAACGTATGTAACACCCAAAAGTGCGACAGCAAAAAGGGTTCGAGTATACTCACAGCGGTTGATGGATTGAAGGGAGCGCTTGAGATTAGGGTTAGCCTGAATAGTTTGATAGCATAACGATAAGCAACGCGTAAACGGAAAAAAGTGTTGGAGAGTCGGACAGCTGGTCGATCGAACGGTAGTCCGATCGGACGGCTGACCGTTCGGTTGACAGTCCGTTCGGACAGCTGTCCGGTCAGTCGGTAGGCCGATCGTATGGCTATTCGAGTGGATTGTTTCTTCCTTAGAGTGGATGTGTTTGTGTATGATGGTTTGACTTTTGAAGTTTTTGTTGTAGCATTTGAAAACCTTGAGGTATCTTTACCTTTCAGGTCGGTCGATCGAACGGTTGTTCGATCGGCCGGCAACCCGATCAACTAGGTATCTCAGCAAAACAAGTTCTCAACAAGGGTGTCACCTGATCGGACGACTGTTCGATCGGGTGGCATTCCTAGTGCGTCGAACATGTTGAAAAATCGATTAAGTGTTGAAGTATAGTATCTCATGATCCGAAGAGTAATCTAATCGGACGGTAGTCCGATTGAACAGCAGTTCGTTCAATACTCAACTTCAAAATAATTTGATTAAGTGTGGGACCATGTGCTAGCCGTTCGGCTGGCCAGTCGATCGGCTGACTATCCGATCGGCTGGCAGTCCGTTCGGACAGCAGTCCGATCGGTCAGCACCCTGACCTGATCAACCTATTCGTCTAACACTTGGTTGTTTTGATTCTTCGTCATTTTATCGAGGTATTTTGAGAACGAGTCAAACAACAGAAAACTCGTCTTTACTTGGTTCTCCTGATCGGACAGGAATCACCCAAACCCGGTCAGTGAAATGTTCGGGATGGTCGTTTAACGTTTAACCCGAAATCGGTGAACCTCGTGGATAGAATCCGGTTCTTGAACCGCACAACTACTAGGATGATTAGTAAGTCAGCACAAGCTCCGTCTCTATCGGTTTGAAGGCATTGAGTGTAAAAGAGTTGAAAGAAAGTTGGAAAACCATCTTGCAATCCTTTTCACCGTGTATGTGTTTAGATCTATGAAAGATCTTTGTTTGTTTATGTGGAAATCGGCTAGATCCAAGTTATTATTGGTAGATTGAGGCCAAAACATGAAGTTCTTCAAGAACCCATGATGACATCATCCTAGAACACTTGAATCTTGATGATTTCTCAGTTAAAAGTTAAGATTTGAAAGATAGAAAGGTGTAGGAGTGCGTGTAGATCAAGAAAGTACAAGATTTAGGACGAAATCTTACCGAAATCGAGAGAAATCTGAGAAAAAGTGAGTTGAGCGTGCTGGTCGGACAGAGGTTTCCAAAACTAGAAAATTTGACAATAACATGGGTATTTATAGGATGCCAAAAGAGGTAAAGGCTGGCCGATCGGTCGGTCAGCACGATCGGACGGCCAGTCCGATCTAACAGCAGTTCGATCGGCTGGCTGTTCGATCGGCTGGTAGCCGGATCGTTCAGCTACCTGATTCGAGTGTCGGTGCGACGATTTTTGATATTTTGATTTCGATTGCGATTGATGAGAATATGATAAAGTTTCCTATTCGAATTACTTTTAATCCAAACTACTATATCAACATACAAGTATCCTTATTTCGTATTCGGTTTGCGATTGCGATTCGATTGCGATTGAGTTCGATTGCGATTCGATTGATTACCATACATAACATAAATAAACATGCACAAGTAACACATAAGGCACACACACGTATAACAGTAAACCAAAATGCGAATCTCGAGTTGCGAGCGCGATGTTGATTAGATTAGTTCGATTAGCGTTTAATTGACTTTATCGCCTTGTTACTTCCTAGTATTCACAGTCGTAAAGCGGTTCGTATTGAGAAATATACTTCGATTATTGCGATTTTAGCTAAATACTCCACATAATAATACAACTAACGCAAAAATAAAATAGACTAACTACAATCAAAGAGGTCAAAACAGGAATTGAGCAAGGAATGACATATCACAATTAGCGATCTTTTCTTCCTTTGACTTCAATCTTGACTTTGACTTTGACTTCCGAAACACTAGGGTGTTACACGTCTAAGTTGAGCCAATTCTTCGGCGAGTTGACCCACTTTCTTTGCCAAGGCTTCATGAGCTTTATCTCTCGCCTCAAGTTCCTTCTTCAGTTCCATCTTAATCTCTTGATTTGAAGTAATTATAGCATTCAAGATTGCATCGAGCTTGGAACTTATTGAATCTTGTGGTTCTTCGGATGCCGGTTGAGGGTATTCATTATAATAATCATCATACTCCTCCCGGTAACTTGAGAAATGTGGCAATTCGGGTTCATAGTTGTTATAACCCCGTTCTTGCTCATAATGGTAATCCATCTCTGAATAGTAATATTCTTGATAATTTGGTGGTGGTGGTGGTGGTGGTCTATCGTATGGATAATGTGAGGATGGACCATTGAAATCTTCATAATTCACCCTCCTATATTCATACAATCCGCTGAGGTAGTCTTCCCGATCCTTGTAAGCTTGAACTTTTTCGTAGAATACAGAGCAATCCTCTAAATAATGTTCTCCGCTTCCGCAACACTCACAAGGATCATCATCCACCCAATTCATATTGAAACGTAATTCCTGCAAAACATGTGCCTGCACACACAAGCTCGACCACCCAAAGTAAAATCACAAATATAGAAGAAAGAAAAAAGAACTAAACTAAAATCGAACAAGCAATGAAATACTAAACGCACTAGCTCCCCGGCAACGGCGCCATTTTGACGTGACCGTGTCGTCCCGATCAGTCAAAAACCCAATTAAACCTAAGTAGCTAGGGTAAGTCGGGTATCGTATCCACGAAGAACATGTGGTCAGTATCGCACGACCCATTCAATTAGTTAGACTATTTACAAATAATGTACAAAGCGATTATGAAGATTACTACTTTTATTTGTTTGTTTGGTTTTGAAAATAAATCAGATTGAACCGACAAATTTATTTTATTCTTAAAACAATGTGTGATCAATTAAGATTGTAAACTAAACTAAAAAGTTGAAACAAGAATTAGGAATACGGATCACACCCGGTTCGATAATTGCAAGACCTAGGGTTCCTACATGTTTTAACATGATTCAATTGCATATAGTGATTAGCGGATTACTATCACGAAGCTTAGGTGCCAATTGCTATCAACGTCATAGACAACGGACAGCAATGCATTTCGTTGCCTCGGACATGTAAATCCTAACCTACGATAAGGCATAAGTGCACAAATTCATTTCGCAAAGTCATAATTTTATCATCGTTCGACAATTCACAAATTCAATCAAATGCACGACAATTATCATAAGTTTCAAATACTAAATAATTTGTCACAAACCAAACCAAATTAAAATACAAATGTATACACCCTAGAAATCTTACAACATCTACACCGGGGTGAAACCGAAAAGACTAGCCGTTCATAGTCGAAGAAGCACGATCACCGGAGGATGAACTCGAACCACGGACCATAATCTTCAAGTCTTGAGGAGAGGTGGAAGTTAGGGTTTGAAGGTTTAGGTGGAAGAGGATGATGGTGATGATGGAATGATGGGGATTTGGTTAGGGTTAAAGGTTAGAGATGAAGAATGTGATGTTAGGGATAGGTTGGAATGATTGGGAATGAGTTAGATCCTTAGGAATGATCCCCTCTAGTATTTTTAACTCCCTTTTCCAAAATTGACTTTTTTCGTTCAAAAATCCCGTTTTTACTAATCAGCAGGTGTGCAACAGATAATGCGTCAATTTCTGGCCCTTCAAAACCTTATATGTTGATTCATCTCGTCGAGCTACCCCAAATGCATATATTATAAGTCCCGAAACTCATTTTCTAGCTCAGGATAAGCCAAAATGAAGTTTGGACTGTTTCTGGCGCAGAGTTTAGCTCAGCTTTGCCTCTTTTTGCATTTTCTTCAATTATGTTCTCTCTAGCATCTGCCCAAAGATTCAGTAAATCTCCAAAATGCACCTTAAACCCGTCAATGCCTGCAAAACACAAACCATATCAAAGTAGTGTATTCTAGAATTAAAGTAACTTCGTGTAATTAACCGAAATTAAAACCATTAAGCTATGGAATTTTACCAACCCATCACCTAACGACCATTGGAGTGCTTAAAAGATTTGACTTGTCCATACTGAAACGTTTCAACAACTTTTCAGTATAATTCGTTTGATGCACAAGTATTCCATTGCTCATATGTTCTATTTGTAAACCAAGACAATATTTGGTTTTTCCAAGGTCTTTCATTTCAAATTCTTTCTTTAAAAGAATAATTGTTTCATGAATTTCTTTTTGCGTCCCAATTATATTTAGGTCATCAACATATACAGCTATGATCACATATCCTGATGTTGTCTTCTTAATAAAGACACATGGACAGATAAGATTATTTGTATAACCTTTACTTGTCAAATAGTCGTTCAAACGATTGTACCACATCCTTCTAGATTGTTTCAACCCATATAAAGATCTTTGTAATTTGATCGAATACATTTCTTTGGGTTTTGAACTTAACGCTTCAGGAAGTTTAAATCCTTCAGGAACTTTCATATAGATGTCACTATCAAGTGATCCATACAAGTAAGTTGTAACGACATCCATAAGACGCATTTCTAACCTTTTAGAAACTGCTAAGCTGATTAAGTATCTAAAGGTTATTGCATCCATAACGGGAGAATATGTTTCTTCATAGTCGATCCCTGGCCTTTGTGAAAAACCTTGAGCTACAAGTCTCGCTTTATGTCTTGTAACCTCATTTTTCTCATTTCGTTTTCGTATAAAAACCCATTTATATCCTACAGGCTTTACAGCCTTAGGTGTAACAACAATAGACCCAAAAACCTTCCGTTAGTTGAGTGAATCTAATTCAGCTTGCATAGCGCCTTTCCATTTATCCCAATCATGTCTATTTTGACAATCATTGACAGATTTTGGTTCAGGATCATCATCTCCACCCATGATGTCACTTGCTATAGAATAAGAATATATCTCATCAATATTTTCCATTTCATATCGGTTCCATATGATATGTGTATGACCATAGTTGATTGATATCTCTTTGTTAGTATCATCAACATCTTTCTCATGAGAGGTTTCGGTATTTACTATTTTATCAAGATCATTCTCTTTATGGTCAATTTCTTATACAAGTGCTTTTCTTTTTCGTGGATTCTTATCCTTTGAACCGATTGGTCTTCCACGTTTTAAACGTTTTTGAGATTCATGAGCTATCTTATTATCTATTGCCTTACTTGGGATCTCTGTCACACCCTGACTTTTGCGGAAGCGTGATTATGGTGTGACTTTCTTAATATCATTGCATTCAATCATAACATCAACTATATGATAAAACCATAGGTTTGTCATCCATTAAATAAGTTTAAAACATAACAACATCGTTTCAAAAACGTAGACTGCAAATTCTAGTTTTACAAATCGTACAAAATGCTTTTGAGTTCATTAAAGACTCGACAAAAGATATTGAATAATACCAAGGTTTGGAAGACATGTCTCGTCCAGGAATAAGACACACCGTCCAAACTCAAAGACCATGGATGACATCTTTATTCTTAACGCAGCATAAAAACTTCCAACGCCCGCCAGATCCATTAAAATTTCCTGAAATACATGTAGTTTGAAAAACATCAACAAAAGTTGAGCGAGTTCATGTGTTTGTTTGTGTGTATGTATATGCTTTTGAAAAATGTTGTAAGTATGTATGTAAGTCCCCGGTATGTAGCAATAAGGAAAAAGAGATCACTAATGGTTTGCAAAGCCATTGATATGTGTGAAGTGATGCAGGAAAACTCAAACCTAGCAGATTTGTGCGTCGGGCATATAGTCACCTCATGGTCCACTCGGCGGACTCAGGAGTGGGGCTCGCTACACCCGAATAGATCTATCACTCATGTCCCTCGGTCCTACAACGAGGATTAATGGCCTTAAGTTCTACCTACCCACTCACATGATCTAAGTAGTATAAACCCTCGTTAAGCTAATCATACCATGTAAATAAATGTTTGTAATAATTGTCGCATGTATTTCACCCCCGAAGTATAAAACTGAAAACAGTAAGGAGAAAAGGGGGACATGAACTCACTGTATTGCGTCTTCGGTACTTGTAACTCAAATCTCCTCAGCGAACACGACTACCTACAGTGTTGTAACGCCTATTAGACGAACGGGTCGTGCCTTGCTTCTATATTAATATCTTTGAGTTACGCTTCTTATGTTCCCAATATTACTCCAAATTATAATTACTTGTTAAAATAAATTATTTTAACTTTAAATTATATTTCATTTTGGAATAACTGATTAAGCAATATTTTCTGTTAAGGCTTCTCAAGTATGTATTTCCTTCCCAATGATGGGGTATCTTATACATGTGTTTTCGTGTTTGTATTTGTATATCTTGCCAAGTAACGGCGTCGTATTTCGATGTATTGTTCCAAATAAAAATATGTTAATATATTTCCAAAACCATATATTTCAAGTCTCGCTTAAATATATATAAATAAACCTTATTTTGTTTAATCATGTATTGTCCCAGAAAATATATATTTTCACAAAAATTATATATCTTCTAAATATGCTAGGAAAATATATTTTTATCTCTCAAAAATAATATATTTTCTCGTTGTCAAACATATGATATACTTAATTAGTAGTACTTACGAAATCATATTTTCACTTCTTTCATTTCCACAATAATATTTACCAAAAATATAATGTATTGGTATATCCCGGAATATTTCATAAGTTACGTTTTCTTGTTCGGTTTCTCAATATTACGTGTGTAACTTAAATATTTTATTCCTTGTAATTTTTGGTATTATTATGGAGTTGTAATTTCCATGGTATTTTGTAAGTTATATTATTTTACCCTAAAATAATATAACTAGTTCACAAAATATACAATTAATCACACAAGTGTATCAGTATAAAATATATTCTAAATATATATTTACCCATTTTTATTTGCGAAAACCAACCTCCGATACTTTGTATTTCGTAACAAAATTTATGGCGAAGTTTATATTTGAAACACAAGTTATAAAATATACTTGTAACACTTGTTTAGAAAAATATTTCCTAAGTGTTGAAATTTTAGAAAAATTTCGCCAGAGTTTCCTTTGTAAATGGAGGTGTCCATGCTTACTAGCATATCATTTTCTTTTCAAAAACTTATTCAAACAATCATCAATCAACAACATACAATCTTTATTTACCGAACTTGTCAAAAACAAACATAAACTATAAACTTTATGAACATGAAAATTTATAAAAACACGTAGTAACTTACTAGCACACTTAGTAAATCTTGTTACCTTTAAAATGTGATTAGTTTCTTAAAAACTTTATTTTTAAAGAGTTTGAATATTCACAACTTCTAGTCATAATTTCTAAAAATATTTCTTTATGAAATTTTCTTTTCACACAAGTGTTCCTACACCTGTCTATTCACTAAAAATATGTTAAGTGTATGTAAGATCCAAGTTTTAACAAAACTCATACCTTTCACTTGGTTCTTTCGAAAAACCACTCATAGATCTTTAGATCTACAAGATTACAACTTATTTTGATCTTTATTTTTCAAGAAAACATCCATTATTCAAGTTCATAGTTCATGTGTGAATGAGTTCATCATCCTACATATCTTTAACTTTCACATCTTGCTAGTTCATGTCTTTAAACATGATCTAGCAAGTCCATGTGATGAACCATACCATTTAATCTAACATACAACATACAACAAGCATGACAACATAAGAACAACATGATTTTATCTTCATTTTAACACTATTACATCTCATGGTTAGTCTATGTTCAAGACTTTGATTTCTTTTCACTATTAACCACCATAAATATGAAGAATATGAAGATCTAAGGAACTTACTACTAGCACAAGGCTAGGGGGTTCAAGAGCATAAAAGTGGTGGTTAAAAGAAAACGAGAGTGGTCCTTGAGCTTTCGAACACACCAAGCTTGCTTGTATGGTCTCTAGCACCCTTGGATTTGTGTAGATTGCATAAAGGAAGTTTGAAGGTGGTGGTGGTGGTGCTTGGTGGTCTCGGCCAAACACACAAGAGGGAAGAGAGAGTGTGGTTGTTTGTTGAAGTGTTGAGAATGAGTCCTTATAATCCCAAGTGCCTTCTTATAACCCATGTTTCACCATTACCCCTTGTGTCTTATGTCCCCTTAGTACTAAGCATAGCCCAATAAAATAATCAAACAAATCTTGTGGGGTGAGCCCCCATGTAACCGGTTTCGAATGGGGGGGGGGTACTTGGTTGGGTCTCAAGTATTAGTTACGAACTAGTTAGATTTAAATGTTAAGTTAGCATATTAAGGTGTGTTATGTAATATAAGGTGCGTTAGGGTGTTCGGGGACCCTAACTAGCTCAGAAAAGCAAAAACAATATATTTGGTAATATTTTTATGTTTCGGGTAAAGTTCGGTTGTTCGGTTGGATGTTGATCCGTTAAAGTGCTAAATTAGTCTACAAAGTGTCTTTCATATTATTTTTAGTGACACATTAAATTCCCAACACTTTGGAAAGTGTCTAGGACTATTTTACCAATTTTTTGCACTTTACTAGCATTGTTAAATGCTGAATTTTGTTTATTAAGTGCAGAATTCTGCATTTAATGTATGTTTTAGGCACTTCCGGGCACTATAACTATCACCTAGTGACGCAGTTTTATGATCCTCACTACCCTACACTTTCTACTAGTGTAGTATTTTATTCCTGGCTCACTCTGGCCTCAAAAACAATGTCTGTTTAGGTGTTGGCATTGTCAGCATGTCTCTGGGTTATCCGCTCACTGTGCTAACTGTGCTTTGTGCATCAAGTTTGTCACTAAAGTTTGTGTGCAATAAATGGAGTGACAGTATGAATGTGATGCATGTGTATGTGTGTAACAGAAATCAGAAAGTAGTATAATCAACAGTTGTAATTAAGCATAGTCATTAAGCATAAATCAATATTAAACTAATGTACAGATGCAGGCAAATTTGACAGTTGTCACAATCTCAACTCGAGCTGGAGCATTAGCAGGTGGTATATGAGATTTTGTAACTCTGTTTGTATCAGTAAAAGCATCAGGCAATTGATTTGAAATGTCATGCAAGTGTATTATCTTTTGAACCTCTGTCTCACATTGTTTTGTTCTTGGATCAAGATGAGACAATGAAGGCACACACCATGAGACGTCATTTTCTCGTTTTTATTTTCTCCCCCTAATGCTGGGAACATTGCCTCGTTAAAATGGCAGTCATCAAAACGTGCTTTAAATACATCGCCTGTTAAAGGTTCAAGATATCGTATGATGGAGGCTGTTTCATATCCAACATATATTCCCAACCTTCTTTGAGGTCCCATTTTTGTGCGTTGTGGTGGTGCAATAGGAACATACACTGCACACCCAAAAATTTTAAGGTGGGAAATGTCTGGCTCATGGCCAGAAACAAGTTGTAGTGGGGAGTGCTTATGATTTGCACTTGGTCTCACATGAATCAGCGATCCAGCATGTAAAATTGCATGACCCCAAATCAACACAGGAAGTTTTGTTCTCATTATTAATGGTCTAGCGATTAGCTATAAACGTTTGATCAATGATTCAGCTAAGCCATTTTGTGTGTGTACATGAACAACAGGGTGTTCGACAACAATTCCCACAGACATACAATAATCATTAAAAGCATGTGACGTAAATTCACCAGCATTATCAAGTCTCACCCTTTTAACAGTGTAATAAGGGAAATGTGCTTGTAGTTTGATAATTTGAGCAAGAAATTTTGCAAAGGCAACATTACGAGTTGATAATAAAGAGACATGAGACCATCTGCTGGATGCGTCTATCAAGACCATGAAATATCTAAACGGTCCACATGGTGGATGAACTGGTCCACATATATCACCTTGAATTCTTTCAACAAATGATGTGTGTAAAATGCAACATATAAATCACATCAATTAAGGCATAAAACTAACCCTTTTTAAGTACTAATGTTGGAGAAAGAGTGTTTTTGTCTTTCTTTTGTATTTTCAGGATGAAATGAGTTCAAATTCACAAAAGAAGCAAAAAGACAACTAATTCTAGCATAAATACAAGAAAAGGAATAAAAGTAGACTGCCCGGACCCTCAACGGCATCCTCCAAAGCAAAGAAGAGAAAGCAGAAGACTGAACACGCCCCGTGTCCAGCGGACACGGGGCCGTGCCCAAGAAGCAGCATAAAAGACAAACCTATAGAAGCTTCCATTGCCCACCACGGGGCCGTGTCCAGCGGGCACGGGGGCGTGGTGAAAGTACAGCAGGCGCATTAATTGTAATTGCGAATTACAATTAATGAGGAGAGAGAGTGTCAGACGGGCACGGGGGCGTGTCCAGCGGACACGGGGCCGTGCCCAGCCTTCTGTTCAGCCTATAAATAGGAGTGCTTGGTTTCATTCCATCTCATCCCTTGGCACACCACCTCTCTCACACTTCATCCACCACCCACCACCACCATAACACCATCATCCACCACCATCATCCATTGTCCATCGTAGAGTGTGTGAGTCGTCTCGGGATCCAAGATTGATCGTAAGAGTTCTTGACAATCAAGGCCATGCTTGCCTAAGTCTCTTACATCACTTGGTGAAGACAAGTGTTTAGTATAATACTTTTTATTTTTAATCTTTTGCACTTTTTATTTGGTTTTGTATTAATGACTTTAATAACTAGTTACTTATGTTGAAGGTGATCTTTCCTTATCGTTTGTCCGTGGTGTCTTGGCGTTATTTTACTGTCTATATAAAATAAAAGATTTTCACCATTCATATCTCCACGGTCTATATGGAGGTATGTTGGCTACCTGGTCGGGGGTTAAGGGAACAGTTTGGTAAAGGTCTTGCCCTTGTTCAGCGTTTAGAGGTCCTGCTTGGGACCTGGGTCAAATTTAGTAGGATCTCCTTCATGCCCATAGGTATTGGATGGCGGGGATCCAAACTCTTTGACCCTCTCATAAGTTAACTACTATTAATACTATAACCCGGCTATTTAGGACTGTATCCCTGCTGACTCAGACTACTTAGCCGAGGGTAACGTCACCGCCGAAAGCGGGGCCTACCACAATTTGCATTAATAACTTAATTCATTATCTTTCAATAATCCAACCCTTTAGGATTGTATCCTTGCTGACTCAAACTACTGGGTTGAGGGTAACGTCGCCTTCAAAAGAGGGGCCTACTACAATAACTAAGATGTCACACCCCAACCGATGGCGGAATCATCGGGGCGCGGCACTGAGCGAAACAGATTGTTCAGAAGTTCCCACAACAACTATCATACAATTCAGTTAAACAACACGTCCCATACCGTGTCCCAAATAATAACAAGTTATCATAGAAATCAACCAAACAATATGGGAACTGTTCCGACAACTCAAATTCTTAATTATTACAGACCGAAAGTAAATAGTGTTTTAAGACTTCTAGACAACTATCCGTAAATCTTACTGACTACAGATGCCAGTACAAGATCTACAGATAATTATGGCCCTGGAGCAGATACGTGGACACTGTCCTAAGGTCACAGGCTCCTAGAAACTTATTATTGCCTCGCTTCCCTAGCACGCTAGTAGCTTAAACACCTGTCACATACGTTAAAATAAAGTCAATACATATAATGTAAAGGTGAGTACACAAGTTTGATATAGCATATAGAGTTCGAATAGTTTACGCATAACCAAGCACGTACACAAGGGCAAACGATGCATGTAAATTACCAACATGGGACCATCGGTACCAACGACTTCGAGTTGACTGTCCGAGACAGTTCGCAATACATGATTACCACCGTAATCCATGCAAGTAATTGTCCTTAGCAACCCCCGTGTGAACGGGCGCTGAGTCCAAACTATAGTACTACGTTGCTAAAGCAGGTAGATAGCACTCCACGTGTAAACATAATAAACAGCAATCATTTAGACAAGTAATACATGCAAGTAGGTTAGCGTTCAAATAGTTCGTGTTGTTTGTGAATTTGATAGATTACGTATGTAACACCCAAAAGTGCTGAAAGCAAAAAGGGATCGAGTATACTCACAGTGGTTGGTTGTGGATTGAAGGGAGCACTGAGAATAGTTTAGCCTGAATAGTTCGATAACACAACGATGAGTAACGCGGAAAAAGTAAACAATGTACTTGAATCGAGTAGGCCATTCGATCGGACAACAGTTCGATCGAGTGGGCTGTTCGATTGGTTTGAAAGTCCGTTCGAACATCCATTCGGTCGGCTGGCTGGCTCGATCGGCTGGTTCCTTCAAGTGGATTGTTTCTTCCTTTGATGTGAAGGATGTGTTTGTGTATGATGGTTTGTACTACCTTTCAAGTTGGTCGATCGAACAGCTGTTCGATCGGTTAGCCCAACCGAGCGGTTAGCACTTCATTGTTTTCAAATATGTCACTCGATCGGTTGGCATGTTCGATCGGGTGACATTCCAATGTTTTGAAAAGTCTAAGTGTTGAAGTATAGTATCTCATGATTCGAGCAGTAATGATTACAATCGAGTGGCGTAGTCGGTCGAACAGTACCTCGTCAATACTACACTTTTGTGAGTTGGTGGGTCTAAGTGCTAGTCGATCGGTTAGCCTAGCCGATCGGCTGGCATAGTCGTTCGGTTGGGCTGTTCGATCGAACAGCCTAGCCGTTCGGCCAGCTTCTCGATTCGGTTAACTTATCACTTAACACTTGGCCATTCCCGTTAATTGTTGATGTTTTAGAGATATTTTGACTACGAGTTGAACCACAAAGCTGAAGTCCCTACTTAGTCTACTGACCCGAGCAGGAATCACCCAAACTCGGTCAGAGACGGTTTGGAACCCAAGTTTAACGTTTAACCCGAAATCGGTATATCTCTCGGTAGAACCCGAATCTTGAACCATGTGTTTGTTTAGAATGGTTTATAAATCGGTTCAGGTCTCGTTTTCACCTTTTTGAGTGTAAAAGAGTTGAAAGATAGATGAAAACCCATCTTCCAATCCTTTTCCACCGTGAAATGTTAAGATCTTTGGTAGATTTTAGGTTATTTATGTGGAAATCGGTTAGATCTAGCTTATTCATGGTTGAATGAAGTCAAGAACATGAAGTTCTTGATGAACACCAAGAACACCATGATGACATCACTCAAGAACACCTAGATCTTGGTGATTTCATGGATGAAATTCAGATTTTGAAAGATAGAAAGATGGAGAATCGATTAATGAACAAAAACGTACAAGGATTAGAGCGAAATACTTACCGGTTTGAGAGAAATCTGAGATTTAGTGAGAAGAAGAGGCTGGTCGGTCAGAGCTTTTCCAAAAGTGGAAAGGTTGACAAAGACAGCCCTATTTATAGGCTTCCAAAAGAGGAAAGGTTGGCTGATCGAACAGCATCCCTGATCGAGCAGCTGTCCGATCGAACAGCCTGTTCGATCGGCTAGCCTGTTCGATCAGGTTGCCCTGTTCGATCGGCTTGCCTGGTTTTGAGTGTTTCGCGACGATTTTTGATATTTCGACTTCGATGAACGATGATTTGAGGATGATAGAATTTCTAATCAAATTACTTTTAGTTCCAACTACTATATCTAACATACAAGCATCCTTACACCACGATTTGGGTTCGATTTCGATTGAGTTTGATTCACCTTTGAGTCTTGATTGATTTGATTGATTCACCACACACTTTAACATAAAAGTAAACATGCACAAGTAACACATAAGGCACACACACACACGTATGAAAGCATTAAATCCCCACACTCGAGTTCGATGATTGATCTGATTAGCTTGATTATTGATTGACTAGCTTTATTGCATTGTTACTTCCTATCATTCACAGTCGGTCGTTGATTCACAGTTCGATTATCGGTCGATTAGTTTGATTATACAACACTTACTCCAAATAATACGAAAATCAAAATGAAACTAAAATGAAATTAATCTTTATTAATCTTTAATTCCAATAACAGTCAACACTTGACTTTGACTTTTGGAAAACACGGGGTGTTACATAAGATAATCTCTTAAACAAGTGCAAAAGTGCGAAAATAATCAAAGGTTATACTAATACACGTGTCGGATCCAAGTGATTCATCTTGTCTATCTGTTTTTATTTTATTTTATTTTTCAGCATTTAGTTAGTTTTTATTTTCTTAGATTAAAACATTTTTCTCACTTTTTGATTTGATTAGACGTTGAGGATAAACCGGTACTAAAAGCTCTTGTGTCCTTGGACGACCTCGGTATCTTACCAACACTATACTACGTCCACGATGGGTGCACTTGCCCATATGTGTGTTTAGTGTTAGTAAATATCGTGTTTTTATAAATTTAAAACTTGGCTAAAAGTGTAAAAAGGGCTTAAATATACATCTAAAATATATCGCACTACACACGCATCAAGTTTTTGGCGCCGTTGCCGGGGACACAAGGATTTTAAGAAAGTTAGGAATCAACGGCCTAATCATATTTTTATTTTTCTTTTTAATTTTTAGGATTTTTCTTAGTTTTTCAGCTTCTGCAGAGCTCAGCACGGGGCCGTGCCTGGTCGGACACGGGCCGTGCCTAGCATTGTTACTGGCAGTTTTTGTTTTCCAAGTTACAGAAGGCTGACCACGGGGCCGTGCCGGTGCAACACGGGGCCGTGTCCAACTTCCAGTAACTGGGGATTTGGGAAACAATCACTGAAACTCCGACCATGGGCCGGGTTCGCTCAACACGGGGCCGTGGTGAACCTTCTGACCAACATTCTTTTCTGTTTTTATTGCAGGACTTGGAACCCGAAGCCAACCTTACGTAGTGTATGAGCTCCAGTTCCAATAAAGACATAAAAGAACCACTAAAAGAACCCGAACGCTTTCTCAGAAAAAGGTTAAAAGCCAAAAACCAAGAGAAGGTTTCGGGTGATCCACCTCCAATGGCGGACCAACGTACCCTTATGGATTATCTACGACCCACCGTAGGTAATCTAGGCGCCGCTATCAATGCTCCGAATGTCGAAGCTAATAACTTCGAACTCCGGCCACATTTGATACAAATGCTCCAAAACTCCGCAACCTTCCATGGGCTTGCGGACGAGGATCCCCATCTACATATAACTAATTTCTTGGAAATATGTGATACCTTTCGGATCAATGGAGCATCAAACGACGCCATCCGCCTCCGTATGTTTCCCTTCTCACTAAAAGACCGAGCGAAAGCTTGGCTCAACGCCCTCCCAGCTGGATCGGTAAACACCTGGGATGAACTAGCCCAAAAATTTCTATATAAGTATTTCCCTCCCGCTGAAACTGCTAAGTTAATGACTGAAATTAATACATATTCACAAGAGGACGGGGAATCCTTATATGAAACTTGGGAAAGGTTCAAGGAGCTATTACGCAAGTGTCCCCGTCACGGCCTCGCAATATGGCAACAAGTATCCACTTTCTATAATGGATTGTTGCCACACACTAGGCAGACACTTGATTCTAGCTCCGGGGGACTTTTAGGTAATCGACGCCCACACGAAATATATAATCAAATTGAGGAAATTGCTCAAACCAATTTTCAATGGCACACCCCCCGGGGAAATAAGTCTATCGCCCCGGGCGCCCGTAAGGTCGATGAAAGCACTTCTTTACAAGCCCAAATCGAGGCCCTTTCTTCAAAAATAAAAAAATTGGAAATGACAAAAACAGTCTCGGTTATGGCTTGTGAAGGGTGTGGTGGGTCACATGAAAATTGGAGTTGCATGAAAGAAACAGACGATCAACAAGAAATGGTAAACTACATTGATAATAGACCTAGGCCGTCAGGTCCCCCAGCGGGAACTTACAACCAAGGATGGCGAAACCACCCAAACCTTGGTTGGAGGGAACCCGGCAATAGTAGTAACCAACAAACCCAACGAACAAACTTTCAGCAACCAAGAAATGAGTCACAAAATTTCACTCAACAACAAAGTGGACGAGAAAGGCTCGAAGATACTGTATCTCGCCTCGTCTCCGACACTGATAAGAAAAACTCGGAAATATTTCTACAATTAGAATCAAATTTTAGAAATCAACAAGCTAGTATTCAAAACATAAAAAACAATTAAATCAAATAGCTCAAAATTTTTCCGAGAGATCGCAAGGCGCATTACCTAGCAATACCGAAACGAACCCAAAAGCGCAAGTTCATCTCATCACACTACGGAACCGCACCGTAGGGCCTGCAGAAGCGCTGCCACCAACGGAGGAAACAGTACCCACACCTCTGCAGGAAAAGAACTCCCCTCCGTCACCAGAGCCTACCAAGGCCCCTCGAGTTCCATACCCCGGTAGGTTAATTCGTCAAAAGACCAATGAGCAATTCGCAAAGTTCGAAAGTCTGCTAAAACAATTGCATGTCAATATTCCTTTTATCGAAGTCCTAACCCAAATGCCCAAGTACTCTAAATTCATGAGGGACTTCCTTACACATAAAAAGAAAATTGAGAACTTGCAATTAGTCAATTTAGGCGAAGAATGCTCTGCCCTCGTACTCAATAAACTTCCCCAAAAGAAAATCGATCCCGGAAGCTTCACGATTCCTTGCTCAATAGGGGAATCACCCGTTCGTAATGCCTTAGCCGACCTTGGAGCTAGCATTAACCTCATGCCCTCATCAATGTTTAAAAGACTCGGCTTAGGAACCACAAGCCCTACAAAAATGAGCATACAACTCGCTGATCGATCCGTCAAATTCCCACAAGGTGTCATCGAGAATGTCTTGGTAAAGGTAAGCAGATTCGTTTATCCAGCTGACTTTGTCATACTCGATATGGAGGAAGACACCGAGGTCCCCCTTATACTAGGGAGACCCTTCCTTGCCACCGCCCAAGCAGTGGTAGATATGAATGACGGGACACTCACCTTGAGGTACGGGGATGATGAAGTGAAATTCGGGGTTGGGAAGAGAATAGAGGACGACGACCCGGTCAATTACATGAAGGTTATTGATTCGAGCTTGGATGCTGCTCTCCGACGGTGTAACATGGGACGCCAGACATCCCACTCAGAAAACATATAACCTCGCATTGGGTCTAGCTAAGGACCCTTATAAACGTGGCGCACCACGGAGGCATTCCGCGGAACTATCCTTAGTTAGTTTAATCTTTTAGTTTTAATTTGCAGAATAAAACACACTCATGGTGGTAATGGATGAAAGAGGGAACAAGAAAAATGGACCCATGCACAAAGAACAGAGCAACCCGACACAAATCTCCGTCACAGAAGGCTCAACACGGGCCGTGCCCAACCAACACGGCCCCGTGCTGAGCCACCTGCAGAAAAACACCCAGTTCAGGTAACTGGACACGGGCCGTGTTCAGCGGACACGCCCCCGTGTCCAGGCTTCTGTCTTAACTCTTTAAATTCTGTTACTGGCACTTGACCACGGGGCCGTGCCCGGTCACCACGGGGCCGTGTCCAGGATGCCAGTAACATAAATCTTTGCTTTTTAACCCACTTTTACACATTCTAATCAACCGAAAATATTATTTTTGGGACACATTGAGGACAATGTGTAATTTAAGTGTGGGGGGGATGCTAAAACCTTGAATTTTGCAAATCCTAATTACAAGCCTTACACAAAACTCTATTGGAACCGCTAAACACCCCAAATTTTTTCAAAAACTTTTCGTTTTTTTTTATTTTGCTTGTCTTGGTTTGATTTGGAAATAACAAGTTCTAAAAAGGTTATATTTTTACAAATTTACAACCGATAGCGTCGTGATAATAAAGAACCAATATAAGAAAATTACGAAACGGCATATCAAGTCTAGTTAAAAATTCGATTATATATACTTGATCACATTAAAAACCCATTCCCACAAAAGTGAGTTTTGAGCCTTTATTGAGCATACAAATATACATCTTTAGACTAAATGCTCATTTTTTCGTTTCTTGTGTGAATAGCCGCTTGGTTCTTACAACTCTAGAACTTGCCACGACGATACATTCCCGGTCCTTACCAACTTAAACCCAAGTAAGTAAGTGATGGAGGCATTAGGACTAACCATATTTTTCTTTCTACACCATTATTTTTCATTTTTTTTACCACCTACCCAAAATCCCCCTAGTTAACCCCTTTGAGCCTAAACCTTTCATTTCATTACCCTAAAACCTTTTCACCCACCAAAAACCTTTTTATTTTTCACCCTTTATTTTAGTAACAAGCTCGGTTTTTCGTAAGCTCGCCATTTTATGTGACTTAAAAAAAAAATTGATGATGAAGTCAAAAACAAACAAAAGCTATATAAAAGCTTGTTTGGAGAAATACTTCAAAATAAAAAGTCACTAAAAACAAGGTATGTCACGAAAACCGACGCTTTTTACGATTTTCGCCCTTTTACTAACCACTAACCCAACCACCCACCTTTAACCCAAGCCTAACCCTTCACCCAAAAAGTCCTCTTTATATTTACAAAGGTAAAAAGTTAAAAAGGAGGAGGATTGATTGCTTGGCAAGCCTATGGAAGGCGTAAGTTCCATGCCGCTCTCGAGTGATTCACTAAAAATTACACCTTCGGCCGAGTGTTGAGTGATCTCCCGTGAGGTATGTGAACTTGTATATAAATGGAATTTTAATAAGGCATGCTATGCCCGAATAAGTGATTTATCTTATGAAACATTCTAAATAAATCATAACGAATAGGATTGTAAATAAATAAAAATAAAACTTACAAAGATCTTGGATTCCCGACACTCTAGGACAAGCCAAAAACTTTCTCTTCTACCCATTCCATTTGGGAGTGTAAGCCACATTTAAAGAGTTTTGCTTGAGGACAAGCAAAAGTTCAAGTGTGGGGGTATTTGATGTGTGTAAAATGCAACATATAAATCACATCAATTAAGGCATAAAACTAACCCTTTTTAAGTACTAATGTTGGAAAAAGAGTGTTTTTGTCTTTCTTTTGTATTTTCAGGATGAAATGAGCTCAAATTCACAAAAGAAGCAAAAAGACAACTAATTCTAGCATAAATACAAGAAAAGGAATAAAAGTAGACTGCCAGGACCCTCAACGGCATCCTCCAAAGCAAAGAAGAGAAAGCAGAAGACTGAACACGCCCCGTGTCCAGCGGACACGGGGCCGTGCCCAAGAAGCAGCATAAAAGACAAACCTATAGAAGCTTCCATTGCCCACCACGGGGCCGTGTCCAGCGGGCACGGGGGCGTGGTGAAAGTACAGCAGGCGCATTAATTGTAATTGCGAATTACAATTAATGAGGAGAGAGAGTGTCAGACGGGCACGGGGGCGTGTCCAGCGGACACGGGGCCGTGCCCAGCCTTCTGTTCAGCCTATAAATAGGAGTGCTTGGTTTCATTCCATCTCATCCCTTGGCACACCACCTCTCTCACACTTCATCCACCACCCACCACCACCATAACACCATCATCCACCACCATCATCCATTGTCCATCGTAGAGTGTGTGAGTCGTCTCGGGATCCAAGATTGATCGTAAGAGTTCTTGACAATCAAGGCCATGTTTGCCTAAGTCTCTTACATCACTTGGTGAAGACAAGTGTTTAGTATAATACTTTTTATTTTTAATCTTTTGCACTTTTTATTTGGTTTTGTATTAATGACTTTAATAACTAGTTACTTATGTTGAAGGTGATCTTTCCTTATCGTTTGTCCGTGGTGTCTTGGCGTTATTTTACTGTCTATATAAAATAAAAGATTTTCACCATTCATATCTTCACGGTCTATATGGAGGTATGTTGGCTACCTGGTCGGGGGTTAAGGGAACGGTTTGGTAAAGGTCTTGCCCTTGTTCAGCGTTTAGAGGTCCTGCTTGGGACCTGGGTCAAATTTAGTAGGATCTCCTTCAATGCCCATAGGTATTGGATGGCGGGGATCCAAACTCTTTGACCCCCTCATAAGTTAACTACTATTAATACTATAACCCGGCTATTTAGGACTGTATCCCTGCTGACTCAGACTACTTAGCCGAGGGTAACGTCACCGCCGAAAGCGGGGCCTACCACAATTTGCATTAATAACTTAATTCATTATCTTTCAATAATCCAACCCTTTAGGATTGTATCCTTGCTGACTCAAACTACTGGGTTGAGGGTAACGTCGCCTTCAAAAGAGGGGCGTACTACAATAACTAAGATAATCTCTTAAACAAGTGCAAAAGTGCGAAAATAATCAAAGGTTATACTAATACACGTGTCGGATCCAAGTGATTCATCTTGTCTATCTGTTTTTATTTTATTTTTCAGCATTTAGTTAGTTTTTATTTTCTTAGATTAAAACATTTTTCTCACTTTTTGATTTGATTAGACGTTGAGGATAAACCGGTATTAAAAGCTCTTGTGTCCTTGGACGACCTCGGTATCTTACCAACACTATACTACGTCCACGATGGGTGCACTTGCCCATATGTGTGTTTAGTGTTAGTAAATATCGTGTTTTTATAAATTTAAAACTTGGCTAAAAGTGTAAAAAGGGCTTAAATATACATCTAAAATATATCGCACTACACACGCATCAACAAACATTGGTGATTCCTTGTCAACTTTTAAGGACGGAGGCCTTGTAATTAGTTTTCCAAGTGAACAAGAGGTACATAGAGGCATTTTATCTGATTGGGGGATCTTTTGATATTTCAATGGATGTCCATATGTGTTTTCAATAATTCTTTTCATCATTGTAGATCCTGGATGGCCTAGTCTGTCATGCCATAAGTTAAATGTCTCAGGATCACAAGAACTTTCCTTTACTGCCATATGTGCTTGAGGCACATTAATGTGTGTATAATGCAAACCAGAGTGGAGCATTAGCAGTTTTTCCAATATATGATCTTTGCTCATGATGTGTAAATATTTCTTATTATCAACAGTCCTTGACTGAGTATCATATTCGTTATGATATATGTTTTTGAAACTCAACAAGTTTCTTGTTGATTTTGGGGAAAATAAAGCATTCTCTATTAAGAGCTTTGTACCATTTGGTAATATTAAATTAGCTTTTCCCACTCCTTCTATCAAGTTTGTAGGACCTGATATTGTATCAACGGTTCCTTTTGTTGGTTTCAACTCATAAAAATATTTCTTAGATTTAAGTATAGTGTGTGCGGCTCCACTATCCGCTATACATATATCTGCATCATTTGTCTGCTCTTGTGCTCCAGTGGTATTCATTTTAATCTTGAAAATATAAAGAGAAATAATAATAAGTGTATAACGAAGGCATTGTGAGTTATTTTATAATAAGAAGTTTATTTATTAGTTGAAAACGTTACATGAAAAGAAAGACTACTAAAACATAATAAAGACACTTATAATAAAGGAAATTACATAATTGTTGCATATAATTATTATGGTTTAGCAACATTTGTTTCAGAGTTCCATGTTATTGGTAAAGTCGGCGACATTTAGTTCGACGTTGATATCATTAAAATTATCCACATGGTTCATCTCCTTTTCTTTTCTTTTTAGAGAGGCTTGGTAAAGTTCACATAAATGTGAAGGTGTACGACAAGCCTTTGACCAATGGTTTGCACTTCCACATCTGAAACAAGAAGTGCCATTGTTTTCGGACCTACCAGCTTCATTCTTTTTGTTATACTGGTTGGGATTGGTATTTTGTGGAGTGTGGTAATTGGGGGTTCTTTGATTTCGACCACGAGCACGACCGCGACCACGTCCACGACCATGGGAATTACCTCGGAAATTATTATTTCTTTTGAAGGAATAATTGTGACCATTACCTTTACCAACATGGCCACGGCCACGGCCTCGTCCCCATTTTCTTCCAGAGTCTTTAGTATCATCATTAATAACAACATTTGCTTCTGGAATGGCTAATGATCCAGTGGGACGAGCTTGATGATTTTTCATTAGTATCTCATTGTTTTTCTCTGCTACGAGGAGAAATGAATTTAGATCAGAATATCTTTGAAACCTTTGCAACCGATATTGTTGTTGCAAGTTTATATTTGATGCATGAAATGTGGAGAAAGTTTTCTCCAACATATCTTCCTCTGTAACAGTTTGCCCACAAAATCGAAGCGTTGAGCATATCCCGAACAAAGCAGAGGTGCATTCATTCACCTTTTTAAATTCTTGGAACCTGAGATTGCTCCATTCATCTCTAGCAGTGGGAAGTAAAACTTCCCTTTGATTATCAAATCTGCTTTTTAAATCTTCCCACAAAACGTATGGATCCTCAAAATTTGAATATTCAAATTGCAACATCTCATCAATGAGTTTATGGAGGAAGACATCGGTTTTTGCCTTGTCTTGATCGCTACAATCGTTCCACTCCGTTATCGTTTCCAAAACACCCATTGACTTGAGATGTCGCTTAACATGTGTCGTCCATGGCATATAATTTTCTCTGGTGATATTGAGAGCCGGGAATTCAATTTTTGCTATGTTTGCCATTTGTTGTTTTATTATAATTGCTTGAACGTTTCCTTGGCTAGAGCCTCGTGCTGATAACGTGTTATAATATAACAAGAATTAACACAAGATTAGTGCTAAAACTTTAAGAACTTTAGAGATGTTATAAGAGAAAGGAGAAGATAATTGTATAACTTATGAAAATGTATATATGAGGTGCATTTTTTCCTTCTACCTTGAGCTAGTATTTATACTATAAAAAGATTAACTATTTGGTAGACAAGTTTAACTATTTGGTGGACAAGATTAACTATTTAGTAGACAAGGTTACGCATAAGTTTGACAAAGAGTTCATCCACTTGCTTGGGTAAAATCTAGAGGTAAATCTTGATCTACATGGTAAACTCTATGTGATATTCATAACAAGTTATATGTTTTTTTTTGTTTTATTTATTAAAAAAATCAGTTAAAGGACTAAATTACCCTTATGTGAGCAAAGTTAACTGAAAAATATAACCTAGTTAGTGCTAATGACATGGAGTGTAATGAGATTTACAAATAAAAGTCTGTGACTGTAATTATTGAAGTTAAAAGTCATCCATTGCAACCCGCTACAAACATAAAAGACGAAGAATGTAATTTACCCATAAATATATGTAAAAGAATACATTAGCGTAAAATAAAAAATAATAATCAAATTTACATGAGGCAACAAGAATAGAGGCTAAGAACAATTGACTATGTTGTAGGAATTAAAGAGGAAGGAATCATCTAGTGGTGTAAACGAGACGAAGAGGCTTGAGAGCTACTCGGGATAAGATTAGTAAAAAGCTCAAACGAACGGAGCTTTAACGAGCTCGAGCCTAAAATATTACTTGTTTAGTTATTGAGCCCGAGCTCGAGCTTTACATACAAACTCGTTTAGGCTCACTAGGCTAAATGAACTCAAACAAATTTTATATTATTTGATTATCTGGTTGCGTACCAAAAACAAACAAAAAATATATTTTTATATATTATATGCATACTATTTAACATTGGCAAGCCGATCTCTAGTCAAGCTTCAAGCTATCTAAGCGAGCTCGAGCCGAGCTTTTAGCTCATTTAAAAGTGTTCTCAAATTACCTCGAGCCGAGCCCAACCGAACTCGAGCTCTTGGATTTTACTTTCAAGCCGAACTCAATCTCAAAATAATTGGCTCAAACCGTGCCGGACTCAAGCTCAAGCTTTATAAAACTATAACAAGCTGAGCTCAAGCCTAATCGGGCTCGACTCAGCTCAGCTCGACACCTATATAGCACAACATGGTTATAACATCATTCAAATCCTGGCTCTTTCAAATTTTGGCCTAAATTAAGTATAAATAACCATGTATATTTAAATCAATAGTTAGAATACTAAATAAAATATGTATGAAAAAGGAAATGAGAATATAAAAACAATAATTACACATCTTTACTTTTGGTTTGAATTCAACAAAGTGTAGCTTTTTTTTGAACTTTTAACATATTGAATAAACTTAACTTTTTTCTAATATTTATAAAAAAAAAGCTATTCAATATTAAACCTTTTTGCTACTTCTATAGTTTACCCTAAAACGTTTGTGATTGTTTATACATATAAAAAATAATTTAATTTGGTATGCTTGTATGTTCCTTGTTTCATGTAAAGTTTGCATGCTATCTCGGGGCCTTTGGCCTCCCATATGGTTCAATAAACATACATACGAAATATTTTCTCATAATCTTTATTCACCATAGTCATCAACTCATCATCATTATTGTGTGCCTAGAGTTTTTTTTTTTTTCAACCATAGCTTTTGATATTTTTGTGTAAAAATAACATTAATACTTTTAAGGGGGCAACTGTCCTATTACTTCTTTTTGAGTAGGTTCGTCATCCTTAGTATTATTCCATCCACATACATCCAAGGGTTTAGTGGTATGAGTTTAAATCCTAGCAAGTGCAAAATTAGCTAGTATTTAGGTGTAAAATACTGTTGTTTAAGAGACGTACATCTAAGAGTGTGCAAAAACCAATTCAAACAAGAATGGGCCCTATTGCGTTTCATTTTGTTCGGTTTTCAGATCTAATATTTTTCTTCATTTTCCGATTTTATCTGGTCTGATACAAAATTAAATAAAACAATCTGAAACCGATCGGCCAGAATATGCATGTTTTTCATAGACCGCATTAATGAAGATATCAAGATAACATGCGACATAATATGGCCCATGCACATATCTCACAATTGACCACATTTAGAATTGATAGACAACAACACTTCATTAGTTATAAGGTTCTATCAAGATGACCCGATACTTGATTAAATCGACTTTTTTGAGACAAAAAATATTGTTTCCGGAAACGGTGCATTGGAATTTGGAAGTAGTGGTGCACAAATCGGGATTTTTAAATAGCCGGTTCCGGGTTTGGAAACGGTTTCGGGTACAACCGGGTTTTATATTTTCGGCTATTGGCCAGGAATTCCATACCCTATGTACTTGGGTTCGGGTTTTCTAATACCCGAGTATTATGATACCCTATTTCAGGGTTCAGGTATGGCTCGAGTACAGGTCGGGTTTGGGTATTGATCAGGTTTTTATATTCATTTTTGGGTATAAAACATAGAAATATAAATGGAAATCTTTTATTTCATATAACATAGATTTGAAACACACATAAATAACAAACATAGATAGCGTCGAATAAGATGGTAAACATAGAGAGCTTCGAACAAGTTGATCGTCTTCGTTTTTTCTTTGTTCGTCGGTGACAATAGTGGTTGACCTCGGTCCGAATCATTCTTCAACACTTTATGTTGACAAACGTTTTTTCAACGTCGTGTTCGAATCCGACTTCAACATAGTGCCACAATGAATGTATCGAGCTTTATTTGCTCCAAACGACATTTACATAACTCGAAATGAACCCAAATTTCTTAATTTCGACTTGTAGGAATAACCTCCACGACGCTTGCTTTGGTAGCCGTAGAACCCACGCTAACGGAAGATGTAGCACTTTGCGAAGCCATTTTTAAATCGGGTTTTTGGTGATTTTCGGTGTTTTTCAATGTGTGACTTAACCCAAACATTAAACCAATATTTGTACCCATTCATGTGCCTAAAATCTACCCAAAAAAGGCTCCAAATAGCCCCAAACGGCTATAAAGCCGTTATACAAGGTAAAAAGAAGGTTGTTAACACAACACTCAATTCAACATTAATACCCGGTCTAAACCCGGGTCCGGGCTTTTTTAGAACTTGATGCGGTTATTTTATAAACCCGGGCACATGTATTATGTAAACCCGGGTACGGGTATTGTGAAAACTCGGTATTCAGATAACCCGGGTATGAGACGGGTACAAAAAAATCTGGTTACGGGTTTAGGTACTGAGAATGATATGTATACTAGGCTCTACCATACGGGTAGGGTCGGGTTCGGGTATAAAAACCTAGTTTTTAAAATACCCGAGTTTGGGTTTTTTTTCGTGTTCGGATCCAGGTTCAGCTTTTTTGTGCACCTCAATTTGGAAGTAGTGAAAATGGGCCGGACCCATCTTTTGTAGCATGTAATATTACATTACTGAGGCCCGACATGCATAGAGGCTAATCTATTATTTTGGTATTTTAGTCTAGTTCGTAACCAATTGATTCAAGACTGGATCTAACCAAACTAATACGAAGCCAGTTCGTATGGTTTAGGTTAGGAACGTAGTATTCGGCCTATGCGTACCTCTACATCAACGGATAACAAATATGTGGTCAACTTATATTCATTTACTGATTTAGTATATTACGACCATACATAAATTGTTTTGAGACAAATTTAATATCACATTTTATCGTGTCACATTTGTTATGGGTGAAATTCTACAGTGTAGGATCCTGAGTTAGTTTAGGATTCTAACTCAGTCCAGGATACTGAGTGTCTAAGGATCCTGAGCGTCTAAAGATCCTTATCTCGACCTTTTCCAGGATCCTAAGTTAGTTCCGGATCCTGAATACTAACGAATATTGTTCCTCTCTCTTCATCTTTAACATGCTTTCTCAGATAAATCATAATGGATAATGACTTAGTCTATGCTAATTAGCCGGCGAAGCATTAAAGAACACGCGGAATTGGTCTTGTAACGGTCAAAATTAAAGATGGCATATTCTGCTTGAATTTCGGGATCCTGGTTAATGTTGTTGATGTTCTAATGGATGTATAACTAAGTCACAAGCTCAAGACTCGGAGCTGTAACTGTTTTGCACGTGAGGAAACCATTAAACTCGCGCACAATAGTTGTTAGGGCTGGATTTTTATTATAGATGATCCTTACACATGATCCTAACCAGTGATCCTTGTTTCTTTGGCAGACAGTGATCCTCAGCAGGACTTCAGGATCAGGATCATGGGACATTATGGTGATCCTCATACTAACGGCCACTTCCGCTTAATACAATATTGTTTTGCAGGAACATGTAGCAGGATACGCTCTGAGCATTATGATCCAGGGACGCGTCTTCACAATTATGGCAAGAGCTTAATTGAAGATAGACATTGCACAGGATATGGAAACTTGGCTTGATTTATGGGCGGCTATTTAGGCTAGATTGTATCTCATTTCTAAAGGGGTAATGAGCTGAATATTAGTTTAGCTACCTAAAATAGGTCACCTACACACGTATAAGTACCACCCTTCCTCATTCAGAAGAACACACACGACATACAACGCAACTCTCACACACTTAGACACCAAAAGCAATAGTGATCCTTGTACTCAGCTCATTATCATCCAAAGTTGTAATCATATTTTTGTTATATTGAAGTTGGTGATCGGTAGTTGCCATCACCCGAGGTTTTTTATGCCGGAGATCATTCATTGATCAAGGGCTTTTTCCTCGTATAAATCATCGTGTCTTTGCATCTTTATCACAGAAGTGATCCTTTACTTTCATAGTTAACCAAGCATCATACCCCGTTTACATAAAGTTTGGTTACATTATCCTTGTGTGATTTTTGACCAAAACAGTTTGGCGCCCACCGTGGGGCAATTGGTGCTTCATTCATAAGAAAATCTTTTGTTCGAAATCATTTCAAAGAGTTACATGGCTTCATCATTGAAGAACACGTCCACGGCGATGTCTGCGGTCACCTTATCACAGATCGCCTTGCCTCCTCCACCGGCAGGATCTCAGAAAAATATTGAGAAGAGATCAACTCCCACTTTCTCTAAACCTCTATCTTCTTCTGCTATGAATTCTTCTATTCCCAGTACTAGTGATGTATTTGCTTTAATTTTGCAGATGAAGGATCGTATGCAGCGGCAAGATGAAACTAACGAAAGGATCCTCAGGGAAATTGGAGATCTCAAAAGACAAAAGAAAGCGGCAGAGGATCATTCTCCACTGATGCCCAAATCCTTGAGCTTTGATACTCCAATGATCACTTCCCAGCCATCAGGGATCCCGGACGTGCAAATCATAGGGGAGTCAAGAGGATCACATCTCAACTCGGCAGCAATGACTCAGGCATCAGACTCACATTTTCAGCCTGTAGGATCCTATCCTCAATACATGGGATCCTTCATGAATCCGGGAGCCTATCCGGGGGCACAGCAGTTTCGAGGATCCTACTTTGTTCCAGGATCATTCCAGGGCCAAGGATCCTCCTTTGTTCCAGGGTCATCCCAGGTTCACGGATCCTCCTTCATTCCAGGATCATCCCAGATACCAGGATCCTTACAGATGCCAGGATCCCTAAAAAGTTTGCAAACAGGAAGTCTAGATGTCCATCAAGGGGACTTCATTCCAATGCAGACCATTGCTTCCACTGGTCCCTCCGTT